>NC_069668.1:13369316-13549316 GCF_027244095.1 Hemicordylus capensis | reverse complement strand
CGATACGCACACCGACCCGTACCTGTAGGCTGGGATTCCTGGGTTGGCAATCATGACCGACTCCAAGTGGAAACGCCCGTCTCCGAGGTACCTGCAGCAGGAAGGGAAGCCGTGGGGGGGGGGGGGTGTGGGGGGTGAGACTTGAATGGTGGGTCCCAGACATACCTCTGTGTACACACACAAACACACAAACACACACACACTCAGGTTCCTCCTCCCGTTAACTCCAACGTCCAGGTTCCCTCCCTGGCAGCGTCTGCAGGCAGGCCTGGGAGGGACTGCCACCTGCGAGAAGCCGCTGCCAGTCAGGGTAGACAACGCTGGACTTGGGGGGCCAAGAGCCTTGTCTAAGGGGCATGGGGAAGAGATCCTCTCTTCGGCTGCCCTGCCCCACACCGCCGCCCCCCCCCCCACGTCTAGGTTCTCCTCCCTGCCATTAGCCCTGTCTCTGGAATCTATCATGCCCCCCCTCCTGCCCCCCAACAAATTAGCCCCGACCCCCCAAAACGTCGCTCTCCAATTAAAGGCAGAATCCCGTCAGGTCTTCCGCCCGAATTCATTTCCCGTCCTCTCACTCCCTTAAGGCAGGCGGGAGAAAGCGCGGGAAATGGGACGGAGGACTCGGAATCCGAATCGAAATGGGAGCAGCGGGGCTGTCTCTGGGCGAAGCGGCCCCCTCTCGCCCGCCCCACCTCACCCCCCGCCGGCCAGGCCCCGGCAAAGGCGGCCAAGCAGGCCGGGGAACTGGGCAGGGAGGCGCTGAGCCGAGCCGGCAACTGCTGCGGGTACCGTCCTGGATGCTAAATTAAGAGCCTTGGTAGCTGCCATTTACTGAGTCAGACCCTTCGTCCATCTAGCTCAGTACTGACTACTCTGACTGGCAGCAGATCTCCCAGGCCGGAGTCTTTCCCAGTCCTACCCGGAGATGCTGCCAGGGACCGAACCTGGGGCCTTCTGCATGCCTAGCAATTGCTCTTCCATTGCACTACGGCCAACAACAACAACACCAACACCAACACCAAATATTTATATAATGCTTTTCAACAAAACTTCCCAAGGCAGTTCACAAAGATATAGCTAAGATAAAGAAAGATGGCTCCCTGTCCCGAAAGGGCTCACAATCGCAACAGGAAAGATCAGACCGACACCAGCCCCTGGAGGGGTGCTGTGCCGGGGACGGACAGGGCCAGTTGCTCCCCGCCTGCTCCATCCAGAGAACCGCCACTTTGAGGAAGGCGCCTCCTGGCCCCGTTAGCAGGGGGTCCACAGCCACAGTATCTCGGCAAGGGCCGAGATTCCTGCCCTCCGACGCCCTCCGACGCCACCCTAGAAAGGGGGGCCCCCTCCCTGCAGCCTGGCCTGGCCACCCTCCCGCCTCCGGGTGGGCCGTTATTAATCCTCCGCGAGCTCGATGGCCCGGCCGTGTTCACAGCGCATTAAGCAGTTCCATTACCTCCAATAATTAGGTGTGCAGAAGGGGGGGGGGATGGAGGGGGCTTGTCTAATTCCCTGTCCTGAAAGACAATTAACGGGGTAGCAGCAGCAGCAGGCCCCAAACATCCATCTTCCCTGGCTGCCAGCCCCATCCCCCCGCCCCCCATCCAAGGCCCAGCCCCACGGCCGGGGAGGGGGGCAGAGCGGGTGGGTCTCCGCCAGCGCAGGGAAGAGGGGAGCCCCCCCCCGGCAGACGCTGCAGGTCTTTCGTCCGCACCGATGACTTCCTGTGGGGGGGGGAGGAAACGGCAGGGACGGGGGGCTCAATCCTGCTCGGCAGGCAGAGGGTCCCCAGGTCCATCCCTGGCGGCGGCGGCGGCGGCATCTCCAGGCGGGGCCGGGAAAGAGCCCCGTTCGAAACCTGGCGGAGCGGCTGCCGGTCAGAGTAGACAAGCGCGAGCGAGACGGAGCAAGGGTTCAGCTCAGTCGACGGCGGCAGCTTCCTAGGGGAGGGGGCCGTCGCTCAATCCGGTTCAACCCCTGGCGGCGGCGGCGGCGGCATCTCCAGGCGGGGCTGGGAAAGACCCCCCGTCCGAAACCTGGCAGAGGAGTATCGGCCGCAGTGCCTCCCGCGGCCAACACAGGAGAGGCGGCGGAGATGCCTCCGTGGGCGGGGGGGGGGCCGTTTGCCGCCGCTGTGCCGGGCACCCCGCACATGCCCAGAGGCCCCCTCCCTCGGCGGCTACTCACACGACGGCATCCGTCTCCCGGGCCAGGCGGGGGGCGGTGCAGCCCAGGAGCTCTCCGGGCGAAAGAGGCTTGCTCTGCGGGGCGCAGACGGCGAAGTCGGGTCGAAGTTCCCGGGTGGCCGCCTGAGTCCGGGGTGGGAGGAAAAAGCAGGAAATGGAGACCGGTGGGGAGGGGCGTGTCCGTGCGCTCCCCCCCCCCCGATCGCTGCCCTCCCTGGGGGTCCCCCCTTTGTGGGGAGGGGCGAGATATTCTGACGGGGAGCAGGAGGGGACCTCGGTCCCCTCGAACAGGGGTTCCCCGGTGTGGTGGACTACAACTCCCAGCAGGCTCAGCTGCCACGGCCTTTGCCTGGGGGTGATGGGAGTTGGAGTCCACAACCCCTGGGAACCCCTGTTCGCGGGGAGGCTGGATGGGGCCCCCCAAGAGTCCGGCCAGAGGTGCCGACCGAGCAGAGCCGGCTGGGAAACGGCCCTGGGCCCCCCCCCCCCCCCGAGCAGGTTCAGGGACCCCGCCGAAGCTAAGCAGGCCTTGGTGTGGTCAGGGCCTGGATGGGAGACGCCGGCAGGCCGCCTTTGGGGAGGGGGCTGTCGCTCGGGGGGCGGAGGGGCCGCTTGGCACGCAGAAGGGCCCCTCCCTGGAGGCAGCCTCTCCAGGGAGGGCTGGGAGGGGCTCCTGCCCGGAACCTTTGGAGAGCCGCTGCCAGTCAGTGCTGGTGGCCCTGAGCCGGATGGACCAAGGGCCTGACTCAGGATCCGGCAGCATCCTGCGTCCCCTTCCGTTTATCCCCAGCAGCTGCTCCCGAGGAGGAGGGACTCTGAGCTACACGGCGTGCCTCCCACCCCCTGCCTCGAGAGCCCAGAGACCCCAAGCGCTGGATTCGAGGAGAGCCGGCCTGGTGGCAGCGAGCACCAAGGGCCCCCTCTGCTAAGCAGGGCCTGCCTTGGTTTGCACTGGGATGGGATGGGAGACGGCCCGTGGGGGGCCGTGAGACCCTCCCCTGCGGAGGCCGGGCCTGGAGCTCCGTGACCGAGGAGGCTCTGCTGGGCCCTGGCGGCAGCATCCCCACGGAGGGAGTCTCCCCCCACACCGCCCCCCCGCCGACTCACAGGCTCCGAGAAGATGGGACCAGCCCCCCACCCCACCCCACGGCGGGGAAGAAAAGCCCCCCCCCCCGGCCCACATTCCCAAACCGAGGGGCTCTCCAGCCCACCTGCAGGGCAGACACAAACTGGACCGTGCTGACCAGGGCCAGCCGGGCCCCCTTCTGGAAGTTGAAGCGCAGCGTCTCGACGAAATGGGCCGTGTCGATCTTGATGTCCACAAAGACGTAGAGCATCTTCACCCCCCGCGTGGAGTCGATGGGGACTGCGGGGGGAGAAGGAGGGAGGGCTGGAGGCGTGTGTGCGTCCGTCCCAGAGTAGAGGGGGGGGGAAGGAGGCACCCAGAGCCCCTCTCCGGCACATGCCAAGGCTCCCCGCTTGCTACATACACCCGCCTCGCTGAATCGTAAGACGGGTCAGAAGGGAGCTCAGAGGGCCCCCCCACCAAACCCGGTTGCTAAGCAGGGTCTGGCTTGGTTTGCGTTTGGATGGGCAACCGCCGGTGAGCACCGGGAGACCCTAACCCTGAGGGGATAAGGGGGCCGGAGCTCCGTGGCCAAGCGCCTGTCTTGCATTCAGGAAGTCCCAGATTCTTTTCCCTGTTGGCATCCCTGAAACCTTGGAGAGCTGCTGCCAGTCAGTGTAGGCAGTTCTAAGCTAGATGGACCAAGGGCCGGACTCAGTATACGGCAGCTTCCCATGGCCAGATGGAAAAACACAGGCCACAACAATTCCCTCTTCTTCTGTCACCCGCAGCTCACACCCAACATGATGGGAATCTGGTAGAAACCCACCCCCAACCCCACAGGCCTGCAAAACAGACCACACACGCACGCACGCAAATATTTCCAAAATGGGCACTGCGTGTGCAGCGGTTTCTCCCAAGCTGCTAATTTGGGATTCCTCGATGCATCATTTGGGATGTTTCTAATTTCCAGCCAGCAAAGTTGTATTGCTGTGTCAATAAAACACCCCTAAATTGAGCTGGATGTCAGACGTACACGAGACACCCCTGCGGTGCTGGAAATCTGGCGCTGTGAGCTCGGGCGGGCGGGGGGGGGGGAGAGGAGTTCGTGCAGCCAGTAATTCCCCTCCCCACATCACCCCCCCACCCCGTTAATCTGCAATTGCTAGTAAGTCCTCGCTGTGGCCACAAGGGGGGGCCGTTTCAGCTTTAATATTTTGTGCACAATACCATCTCCCCCCGCCCCCACCAGACCCATGGAAAATTTGGGAGGATGGGGGGTGGAACAGACCACCCTCTCTGCTCCGCCATCCCAAAGTGTACCGAATTGCCAGCTCACTCCCGGGCAACTGGGTACAAGATGTACACCCCACGGAAGGTAGACATATATTTTACATAGGTTTTAAAAAAAGAAAATTATCTGCTTTTCTTCAAATTCCCCGGCCACCCGCCCAACATTCTCCCCTCACTTTGATGCAAACCCACAGCCGAGAGGGGGGCGCTGGAGTGGGTCTCCCCTCTACCCATATTTCAACAATTTTTAAAATAAGGGGATTTTTAAATAAGTCGCCCCCTACATTTATTGGCACCCCCTGAAACCCCCCCCCCCACTTTAAGGTTGGCTAGGGCCTGCTCTGAGGATGCCTTCTGAACCTCCCTGCCCCACTTTCCTGACATGCGGGCCCCCTAAGCGGCTGCCACCGTGGTGGTGATGCTCACAGCAGCAGAAGCCCGTATAATCAGCAGAGGAGGAGGAGGAGGAGGAGGAGGAAGGCTGGCAGAGACACAGACCCCCCCCTGCCTCCACCCCCCCCCGTGATAATTCTGCAAATCCACCTTAAAAGCTCACGCGGCCCTTTCTCCCCCCCCCCGCCCCGCCCCACCCGCCTTTCCCTGTTATTTTGAGCCGATTCCATCCTGGGTGGACTTCAAAGTTAGCAGCATCTGGGACAGCGGAGGCAGTTTCCATGGCAACAGAATCCAGGGTACCGTTCTGCCTAGGGAGTCGGCAGCCTCTCCATCCTCCCTCCCTCCCTCTTCAGCCCCCTCCTCCTCCTCCTCCCCGCGCCCAGCAACAACAGCGCCCCCCCCATTCAGCCCTCGCCTCCCCAGCCCCCTGGGAGGGGGTGGGTGGGGGCTTGGCACGCATGCAGGTGAGGCCGCCAGGCGGATAAAGACCCTCCCGCTCCCGCCACGGTGAAGAAGCAGCAGCCGCCGCCGCCACCCCTGGGATTCTGGCTGCCGTGCAAAGAAGCCGGCAAGCCATCCGTTCCACGTGAAGGAATCTCACATCCTGCCCTGAGAATAGGGACATGTGGAAGCTGCTGCCTACTGAGTCAGCCCCTCGGTCCATCGAGCTCAGGACTGTCTGCTCTGGCTGGCAGCAGCTCCCCAGGCTTTTAGAAGGGGCCTTTCCCAGCTCTGCCGGGAGATTTTGTTGGGGAGCGAACCCTGCATGCAAAGCACAAGCTCCACCACCGAGGAAGCCCCATCCCGTAGGAAGCTGCTGCCTACTGAGTCAGCCCCTCGGTCCATCGAGCTCGGGACTGTCTGCTCTGCCTGGCAGCAGCTCCCCAGGCTTTTAGAAGGGGCCTTTCCCAGCTCTGCCGGGAGATTCTGTTGGGGAGCGAACCCTGCATGCAAAGCACAAGCTCCACCACCGAGGAAGCCCCAACCCGTAGGAAGCTGCTGCCTACTGAGTCCGCCCCTTGGTCCATCGAGCTCAGGACTGTCTGCTCTGACTGGCAATCCACTCGCTGAGTGGGGGCAAGGAGGGCCCAGGGCGAAGACAGGGTCCGGGCTACCTACCCAGGCAGCTGTGGCCATAGTGGACCAGGAAGTCAGCTCCCAAGGCCCGGGCGGTGAAGTCGTCCACGCAGCAGGCCCCATACGTCACGTCCCCCATCACGACAGCTTCTGCACCCGTGAACCTGCAAGAGAGGAGTGGGGAGGGGGAAGGGGGCACACAGGACGGGGCGTCACTACCTCGGCGGCAGCAGGCACAGGAGGCTAGGAAGCGGCCACAAACCGTGTCTGACCCTCCGTCCATTGAACTCAGGGTTGTCTGCACTGACCGGCAGCAGCTCTCTCAAGGTTCCAGGTAAGAGTCTGTCCCGGCCCGACCTGGAGGTGCTGCCACCCGGGAATGAATACGGACGGAGACGGCGAGGATTGATAGCCCGCTTTTCCACCAAAGCCCCCAAAGCGGTTGACATACAGCAATCGATTCATTCATTCCATGGCTCCCTGTTCCCAAAGGGCTCACAGTCTAAAAAGAAACCTAAGAAAGACACCAGCAACAGCCACTGGAGGGGTGCTGTGCTGGGGTCGGATATGGCCAGTTGCTCTCCCCCTGCGAAATACAAGAGAATCGCCCCTTTCCAAAGGCGCCTCTTGGCTGAGTCAGCAGGGGACCTTCGGCATGGAAGGCCGAGGTTCTGCCGCCGAGCTCCGTCCCCCGAGGGGCGTATCTTGCAGCGCTCACACGGAGTCACCCGTCCAGATGCAACCCCAGGCGGGCCCTGCTTGGCAAAGGGGGCCATCCAGGCAAGACCAGCTCTCCGTCCCGGGCTTCTCCGGTGGCCACGGAGCCTGGGAACCCCGCTCGGCCCAACCCCGCCCATGAAGCAGCGCCTGGGGTGGCCGAGTGCAGCAGGGAACTCTCCGGTTCGGCTTCGCCGCCGACTCCCCAGCCCTCGGCCCGTCAAATGTCACATGATAAACAGACCATTAACTCTGATTGGAAAGGGCCGGAGGGCAGCACTGCGCTAACGGCCTCCTCTGCCAGGGCTGCGGGGCGGCAGGCAGAGAGAGGGAGTCCATTGGCATGCGCAGACCCAACCAAGGAGCTGCCTGCCCCACCACTCCGGCTTCCTGGGGAAGAAGAAGAAGCCCCAACCTCCAAATCTCCGTTTTCTATTTTGCGGATGGCGTGCCTGCCTCCTCTTCCCGACACACAGAGGATGTAAAGAACCCACGAGGAGGAGGGTGTGCATGGATCCCCACTCGCCGTTCGGCTCGGATTCGAATCCAAGTCGGAATAAAACCGAACCGGTTTGGTCGAGCCGGCCAGCCAGTTTGGTCGAACCGGTTTGGTCGAACCGGCCAGCCAGTTTGGTCGAACCGGTTTGGTCGAACCGGCCAGCCAGTTTGGTCGAACCGGTTTGGTCGAGCCGGCCAGCCAGTTTGGTCGAACCGGTTTGGTCGAACTGGCCAGCCAGTTTGGTCGAATCGGTTTGGTCGAACTGGCCAGCCAGTTTGGTCGAACCGGTTTGGTCGAACCGGCCAGCCAGTTTGGTCGAACCGGTTTGGTCGAACCGGCCAGCGCCTGACTGAACCGGTTTGGCAGTTCCGGTGGCACTATTTGTGAAGAGGGATTGGATTTAAGTCGAGGGGTGGGAGGTACCCGCCAGAAAGGAAGGCTAAGTTCTGAGCAGCCAGGCCCGGCTTGTTGGCACTGCTCTCGGTCTCCCGCCCTTCGACCAGCCACCAAGCCACGCAGGGACCTGTCCCCTTATCACGGCCCCCAATGGCTCTCCAGCTCTGACATCTCTCGCCCGGTCCTGGGCACCACTCAGGATCAAGCCCACTTCTCTGCGTCGTCCAGCGGTTCTAAGGCACAACCACTGAGCAGGTCTAGAAATCTGCCCTCCCTGTCAATACCCGCCGCATGTGAATTTGCCTTGTCTATGGGCGGGTGATTGAGGTCACTCGTTGTTACGGCTCTCTCTCCGACGCCTCTCTGGTCTGCTCCTCCAACCCCAGGTCACTCTCAGCGTTATGATCCGGAGGGCAACAGCACCTCCCCAGGAAGCACATTTCCTTTCCGTCCCCGTATCCCGGCCCACAATATTTCTGGGTGCCTCCTGGGTTGACTAGCTGGTGGGATGCGATCCCTTCTTTACTATATGGTGCTACTCTGCCCTTTCTGTAGAGTTTGTACCCAGGAATAACCCCGTGCCCCACTGGGTCTCACCGTTCCACCCGGTCTCCGTTATGCCCACCGTATCGATGTTTTCATCAGCAACCAAGCACTCCTGCTCGCCCACCTTGGCTCGGGTATATAACCAACAAGGCCAAACTTCCGGCACCGATACGCCGAGTCGCTTACCTGCCACATGCGATCTCCCATTTGACCTTTCTGACCCCCCGATAGGTGCTTCCTGGTTTATCCGAAACGTTTGCACCCTCGCACCGTAGGGGATTTTGCTTGCCGAACCAGATACCCCATTTACAAGCCTTTGCTCGTTGCTACCCTGACCCTGACCCTGTGCAAAAAGGGCTGCCGTTTCCCCCGAATGGTTTGGGGTCAGGGATATAGGAGGGATGACCACAGCCTGGCAACGAAGCGTAGCAACGATCCCCGCTTCCCCCGCTCTTGGCGGGAGGGTAGAGGTTGCCCAGAATTCCCAGGGCTGCGGGGAGGAGGGCCATGTTTCTTTGCCTGCCCTCCCTCACGGACCGAATAAAGTACAGACGGGAAGAAGACGCAGGCGATAATTCATGCAGGTCACAGAGTTCAGCTTTCGGAGGCAGAGCAGCCGGGAACCAAAGTGGGCGCGGAATGCCAATTGCCGCGATTATTTTAGGCGTGCAGGAGAGAGGCAGCCCTGGTTGCCACTAAGTCACACTCTTCTCCTGGGCGGGGGCTTACAGGACTCACAGCCACCACTCTCTGCCCCATCCACTTAAAAAAAAAATGCTAATGGGGCCTCACTTGCCACCCCCCCCACACACACACACTCGAAAGAGCTACCTCTGGCTAAGGGAGAGCTTCAGAACCACGGTCGCTAGGAAGAGCCTCCATGTACCGCAGCAGTCTGCCTCTGTGAATTGGTCTCGGCCCCTTCTAAAGCCATCTACGCTAGTGGCCATCACCACCTCTTGTGGCAGAGAGTTCCATAGGTTCACTATGCTGTGTGTGAAAAAGGACTTCCTCTAGCTGCTGGACCCTGCTTAGCAGAGGGGACGAATCCACGCTCACGCCGAAGGACCCCGCCCCCCCCGCCAGCCTGGCCGGCTTCCCCTCTGGCAGGCCCCGGGATGACCAGCCCCCACGCCCACCTCCCTTGCAGCCGCCACATTTCGTGGGGAGCCGTCTCTGGCAGAGCGAGTTAATATTAAACAGGGGAGCGCGGGGGGGGGGAGGAGAGGCGGTCTAGCGCTCAGCCCCACACTCCCAGCAGCACCTCGCCTGGATGCGTCTCTGCATGGCAATTACCACACCAGCCGCAGGACGCCAGCCCTGCACGCAGCCTCACCCGGCGAAGGCCAAGCACAACAGCTGCTGGGGGGCAGACGGGACCCACGGCCCCCGCCTTCCCACCCCACAAGCCGAGATTCCAAGGCACGGAGGACAGCCGCCGTACCCAAAGCCCCTTTCCGGAAAGGCTGAGAAGGCCAGGGAGAGGGTGGCGTCGGCTTGGCTTGGCTTCCCAGAGACAGAAACATGTGCAATGCTGTTGGGTTTCTTAATGGGCCTGGAGTGCTTCGACCATCCACAGGGCAACTCCAAGGGCAACGGAATCAGGCACGGGTAAGGGGGCAATCCCTGGGGTAACGGAATCAGGCACAGGTAAGGGGGCAATCCCTAGGGTAAAGGAATCAGGCACAGGTAAGGGTCAGGCCCTAGGGTAACGGAATCAGGCATGGGAAAGGGGGCAACTCCGAGGGTAACGGAATCAGGCACGGGTAAGGGTCAGGCCCTAGGGAAACGGAATCAGGCACAGGTAAGGGTCAGGCCCTAGGGTAACGGAATCAGGCACAGGTAAGGGTGCAATCCCTAGGGTAACGGAATCAGGCACGGGTACGGGGGCAATCCCTAGGGTAACGGAATCAGGCACAGGTAAGGATCAGGTCCCAGGGTAACGGAATCAGGCATGGGAAAGGGGGCAACTCCGAGGGTAACGGAATCAGGCATGGGTAAGGGGGCAATCCCTAGGGTAACGGAATCAGGCACGGGTAAGGGGGCAATCCCTAGGGTAACGGAATCAGGCACAGGTAAGGATCAGGTCCCAGGGTAACGGAATCAGGCATGGGAAAGGGGGCAACTCCGAGGGTAACGGAATCAGGCATGGGTAAGGGGGCAATCCCTAGGGTAACGGAATCAGGCACGGGTAAGGGGGCAATCCCTAGGGTAACGGAATCAGGCACAGGTAAGGATCAGGTCCCAGGGTAACGGAATCAGGCATGGGAAAGGGGGCAACTCCGAGGGTAACGGAATCAGGCACGTTACCACTTTTTCCAGTGACTTTAGCCATAAGCCAGTTTCCAAGGTGATATTATATCTACCTATATATCTAGGAAAAGAGCTGGTCTTGTGGTGGCAAGCAAGAGTTGCCCCCTTAGCTAAGCAGGGTCCACCCGGGTTGCATACGAAAGGGGGACTAGAGGTGAGAGCACTCTAAGATCTTCCCCTCAGGGGATGGGGCCGCTCTGGGAAGAGCATCTAGGCTCCAAGTTCCCTCCCTGGCGGCATCTCCAGACAGAACCAGGAATAAATAAAGACACACACACACTCCTATCAGTTCCATGGCTGCACAGGGATTTGAACTCGGGTCTCCCCAGTCCTCGTCCAGCGCTCTAACCACTGCACCTGGTCCCTGCCTGCTCCGTGCGCTTATATGCAAGCCAAAGCCCCCGGGAGTCAAGGATTGCTGCTGTGGAGTCACGCTTGGGGTTCCATTCAGATAAAAGGACGGCCATAATCAGCCGCCTTTGAAGTCGGAGACATGAAAGCAAGCCCCCTGCCGGGAGGGAGGCAGCTGGCTCTTAAAGGGGCAGCAGCAGCAGCAGCAGCGGGAGCAGGCAGGGAGGCTGCCGCCGACCAGGGCCCAGCCAGAGACCGGTGCCCCCCACCCAATACCCCCTGCCCCAGAGGGCTGCGCTCCTCCGCGCTCACGACGCCCCACCCGGAAAGGGGTCTGGGAAGCCGGCATCACCCCAGGGGCTTCGTTTCCCCGCGACTGGGCCAGCAGTGAGACCCCCGGCACGGGAAACACGGGTCTCCGGGCGCCTCCCGGGCCACACAGCTCTCCGCGGCCAGCAGTGCCTGGATACGGCCCCCCACCCACCCGCCCTCTCTCCCCGCTGGCTCACCTCTCCATGATGTCCACCAGGGTGCAGGCGAACATGAGGAGGCCTTCGGGCATCTGCAGCGCCACTGGAAGAGAAAGGGGGCAGGGGCGGGGGGGCGCTCAGGTCCGGGGAGGGCACACCCAGAAGCCCCCAGCCGCCTCCGCCAGAAGGGGGCTCCCGCGGAACTGGGGGTCGCAAAGCATGCCTTGTCCCCTCTGCTAAGCAGGGCCCGCCCCGGTTTGCATTTGGATGGGAGACTCCGTGTGAGGTGAGCTCTGTGAGAGGGGCTGCCCTGGGAAGAGCCGCTGGAAGTCCCACGTCCCCTCCCTGGCAGCAGCATCTCCAAGATCGGGCTGGGAGAGAGAGACTCCTGCCTGCCACCTCGCAGAAGCCGCTGCCAGCCTGGGTAGACAGTCCTGAGCTAGACAGACCAAGGGCCTGACTCAGTATATGGCAGCTTCCTAGGTTCCAGATGTGGAAACCAAGCTGGGCCCTGCCACAACTGCCAGCATCCCCAGCGGCCATGGCCTTGGGTTGGGGGGTGATGGGAGTTGTAGTCCGCAACACCTGGGGATCCCCCTGGCAGGGGACCTCCCCCTCCAGCGTTCTGAGGAGGCTCTCTGAGCCCCACACCCCGATTCCCACACGGGGGTTCAACTTGAGGCTGGGGACGTTCCGGGTGCCCATAAGCATGTGAAGAGTGCCTACTGACTCACCCAGCACTTCTGCCAAGTGGAGCCCCCCCCCCCGATTCTGTCTCCATAGGAACCAAGGAAGCTGCGTCCTACTCTGACTGGCAGCAGTGCTTCCAAGGCTTCAGCGGGGAGTCTCTCCCAGCCCTTCCTGGAGATGCTGCCGCCAAGGAGCGTGGCCACGCAGGGGCAGAGCGACAGCCCACCCCCTTCTTCCCCGGCTCCCAGGTCCAACCCCTGGCCTGGGAGAGACGCCTGCCTGGAACCTCGGAGGAGACGCTGCCAGTCAGTGCAGGGAACCCTGAGCTGGGCGGGCCCAGGGCCGGACTCCGTCAACGGCAGCTTCCTGGGCTCAGCTAAGGAGCGGGGAGGCGTCTCAACGCCTCTGTATGCCCCATGCAGTCAGTGCCCAACGCCCTCTTCTTGCTCCCTAGAAAGCGGGGGGGGGGACGGACAAGGGGCATCCTGCCACTTTGCAACAGCCCCCCCCCCCCCACAAATCCACCACCTTGTCCACTGCCACGCCTCGCCCCACGGAAGACCCCCACCCCTACACACACACACACAATGGGGCCAAGGGACTCACCTCGCTTCGCCTGGGCCTGCCGTAGCCGCCAGACCGTCTTGTGGATCTCAAAGTTGTAGTTGGGCGGGAGGGACCCCACGGCCGCCTGGAGCTCCGGGTCCGACAGGATCTCGTGGGGGATCTGGTGAGCCACTCGGCGGTGGGGCCGGCCCCCTACGCGAGAAGGAGGCGCGAGCGAGTCAAGGCGGGGCTGGGGTCTCTCTCTCTCCCTTCCCCGCTCATTCCAAGGCCGGCCGCAGTTGCTGGGGCGGGAGGCACTCTGCATACGGCCAGAGGCGCCCTTTTCATCACTGTTCCACAATGGAAATGGAAACAGAGCCCAGCACCCAAGAAGAAACGGTCTGTGAAGCAGGCCACCATTTTGAGGAGGGGGGCGGAGGCTCCGCCTGGCAGGCAGAAGGGCCCCCGGTTCAGTCCCTGGCAGCAGGTGGGGCTTCCGGGAAAAAGCCCTGCCTGCAGCCCTGGAGAGCTGCTGCCAGCCAGTGCTGGGCAATGCTGGGCCAGACAGAGCAAGGGCCTCGCTCAGCCCAAAGCAGCTTCAAAGCAGCCTTGTGGCTCCTCTTGAGGTTGCTTTGGGATACGGACACAGCTGGCTGAGAGAGCCTCTGCTTAGCGTGCAGAAGGGCCCCGGTTCACGCCCTGGCGGCAGAAGCCACTCCAGGTAGGAGAGCTGCTGCCAGCCAGTGCAGACAATGGTCGGACCAGTTTCCCATGTTCCTATTCCAGCGTCAGAGGCAACGCGCCCCTTGGGGGGGGGGAGCACCCCCTTCCAACTCCAATTCTGAAAGCAGCACGGGGCAGTGGGGCAGGGGGCAGTGGGGCGGGGGGCAGGAGGGGAGGTCGCCGGCAGCCCCCCTCATGTTTCAGGCAAAGGCTGCAAAGGACTCCTTGCCACAGTCCGCGAGGGTCAGAGCGGCCCTCCCGGGGTGCCAGAGATCTGCCCACCAACCATGGCAGCCTGCCCCACAGAAGGAGCCTTCAACCCCCCCCCCGCCCGCAACAAGAAGGGGGCTTCCCCCAGACTCCACCCACCCTTGGGGCTGGCAGTCCCACAGACAAACACCCGCGGCCGGGAAGCCTCCATCTCACTGCTCTGGAAAGACAGCCCCAGGAGCTGCCATCTACTGAGTCAGACCACTGGTCTATCTAGCTCAGTGTTGTCTTCACAGACTGGCAGCGGCTTCTCCCAGGTTGCAGGCAGGAGTCTCTCTCTCCCAGCCCCCTGTCTTGGAGATGCTGCTGCCAGGGAGGGGACTGGGAACCTTCTGCAGGCAAGCAGGCAGGTGGGGGCTCTTCCCAGAGGTGGTGGACTACAACTCCCAGAATCCCCAGCTGTGACAGCCTTTGCTTGGGGGGTGATGGGGGTTGTAGTCAACAGCATCCGGGCATCCCTGTGCCAGGGAACACACCGGCCCCCTCCCCCAAGGGGAACATCTGGCCGTGCTCACACACGCCGCCTCCCATCCAAATGCAAACCAGGGCAGGCCCTGCTTAGCAAAGGGGGCCGTTCATGCTCGCTGCCACAAGACCAGCTCTCCTTCCACGATCAACAACAGCAGCAGCAACAACAAATATTGATATGCCGCTTTCCAACAGAAGTTTTCAAAACAGCAGTTGACCCAGAGCAATAGCAAATAAACAAACACAAGCGGGGCTCCCTGTCCCCCCCGAAGGGCTCACCCTCTAAAAGGAAGCATAAGGCAGACCCCAGCCACAGCCTCGGGGGGGGGGGTGCTGTGCTGGGGACAGAGAGGGCCAGCTGCTCTCCGCCTGCTCCACACAAGAGAATCAACCACCCACCACGGCCAGTCTGGCCCGCAACGAGGCAGCTTGCGGTGACCGGCAAGACCCAAAGGGCCTGGCTGGTGGGTGGGCTTGTTTATTTGGGGAGGGGGCCGCATCTGCTTGGCCGGCAGAGGGTCCTCCCCGGTCCAGCCCAGATCTCTCCTCTACAGGCCTGCGGCAGCCCCAGCACGGAGGCGACGGGCCAGAAAGTGGAACCACCTGGGTCGAGCCCCCCTAGCCAGTAGCAGCCTAGCCGGAAATCTCTTCCTCCGAAGAAGATACCCGAAGGGAGCTCAGCTGCCCCGAGTACCAGCGCGGAGGGGTGGGGTAGGCCGCCCCGCAGCCCCGCCAATTCACCTGCAACCGGGGCGGGAGCGGAGGAAGAGCCGGAGCTGGAGGAACCACCGCCCGCGTCTGCGGGAGCCGCCATTGCTGCCGAACCCACGTGGAGGCCAGAAAGGCAGAGCCAATGGAGCGCCGATCGCGAGAGCCAGGCAGGAGCAAGCCCTCGACCGAGCGCACCGAGCGAGGGCGGCGCGCATGCGTGCAAGGCTTTAGGCGCTCAGCTGCTGCTGCTGCCTGCCTTATATCGAGTCAGGCCCGCCTAGCCCAGGGCGGCCTCTACTCTGGCTGGCAGCAGCTCCCCAAGGCTTCAAGCAGGCGTTTCTCCCAGGCCTACCTGCAGTAGATGCCGCCAGGGATTGACGCTGGGACCCCCTGCAGGCCAAGCAAAGGCTCTACCCCTGAGCTAGGGATATAGGGAGCTGCCTCATACCGAGTCAGACCCTTGGTCTGCCTAGCTTAGTGTTGCCAGCACGGACTGGCAGCAGCTCTCCAAGGCTTCGAGCAGGCGTCTCTCCCAGCCCTACCTGCAGCAGATGCTGCCAGGGATTGAAGCCCGGACCTCCTGCAGGCAAAGCTCTGCCCCTGGAGGCTGCCGTAGACTGAGTCAGACCCTTGGCCTATCTCGCTCAGTATTGTCTGCACAGACTGGCAGCAGCGGCTTCTCCAAGGCGGCAGGCAGGAGTCTCTCTCCCAGCCCTGTCCCCACACCTGTTCTGGGAATCCACCAGTGTCCCCTCTTAAGGGAAAGGCCACCACGGAAGGAAAAGTCAGCCCCCCGCCGTGATCTGCTTCCTTTGCCCGAAAGATGCCCTGGCCTCTTCTACCGCCTGGCTGGACAAAGAGCTTCTGAAGTTGCCTGGATTTAATCTGTATTTTTAAAGGGGGGTCCTCTTAAATTCAGAGCCCTCTTCGGTCTGGGTCAACACGGGGTGCTCAGGAACCAAATATATACAACGAGGGGGGAAAGGAAGGATGGATCCCAGCCCCTAAACCAACCATTACAAAAAGGTGACAGGGTCAGTCCCAGGATCCAGACCTGTCCCCGCCAAATGCAGGCATACCTGGGATCTGTGAGCTCCCTGCAGTAGCCAGCGGCTTCGAAGAGACGGGGGGGGGAGCCGGGGGGCAGCATAACGCCCTCCCCACTAGCACCCTCCGAGAACAGCCGCTCTCTGCACTGCAAAGGGGCTTCAGCCTGCACGGAGGAGCCCACGGTGGTCCACGCAGCAAATCCCAGCAGCTGCTTCGCTGGTTTTCAGCCGCTCCCACTTTGCTCTAGATATTCCTGGAACTGTGCGCACTCATTTCCCCCTCTCCTCCTCCTTGTGCTGCTAATTTGGTCAACTTGGCTGCTGTCTACCCTTCGGCCCTGTTGTTTAAGAGGACGCCTTCTCCCCTTCTTCGCTATGAACCCCACCGCCCCTTGAGATCGTCCGGAGAGGTCCGTCTGCAGTTGCCACCGGCTCGTCTGGTGGCTACTCAGGGACGGGCCTTCTCCGTCGCTGCCCCGAGGCTGAAATCAGAGCCTCCCCATCTCTGACAACTTTTGAAAGGGCAGTCAAGACACCTTTGTCCACTCCGGCTTTTCATTAGATACTGTTTTAATTGTGTTTGTCATAGTTTTCAAGTTTTGAATTGTTGTCATGTCGCCAGCTTTGTATGTGTTGTCCTTATTTGGTTGGGAACCGCCCAGAGACCTGCGTTCGGGGCGGTATCCACGTGTGCTCAATCCCAGAGACGAAACCGCTTTGTCCCCCTCCTGGCTGCACACGCACAGGCTGGGGATGATGCCCTCTGGGAATTCACGTGGCCTTTCCTTTCCGGAGGAGGAGGAGAAGGGGCAAAGAGAAGGGGGGTGGTGGTGGTGGGGCAGGGTGTGAAGTGGGGTGTGGAGCATTGCAAGAAGAACGGGAACGGCCGCCCACTCGCAGGCCTTCCTGCCGGCCTCTGACCCCAGGAGGGAGGCAGGGATTACTCAGGCGCTGCGTCAGCTGTTCGGAGAAGGGGGCCGAGCAGCTGCCTCTCCGCCTGTGTGGAGGAGGGTCTAATTTAATTAGCGTGTAATCAAATGTCAGGGAAGAGGCATCCAAGTGTGGGGAGCGACCGATCCCTGGCTGCCGTGCCAAAGCCGCTGGGGGCAGGGAGCTTGGCCTGAAGAAGACGAGGGAGACCCTCTCTGCCCTCCGAGGTTGGGGGGGTGGGGGGGTGGGGGGAGACCAGCCGGAGTGCCTGAGACGGGGACCGAGGAAGCCGCCCGGTTCGAATGAGTCAGGCTCTTGGCCCGCGTGGCCCGGAATGTCCGCACTGACTGGTGGGAACACAGTGGACAGAAAGTGGGCCGGCTGCCCAGACCAACACAGGGCAGATCTCTCTCGGGCTGGCTCTGGGGGTGGGGTGGAGCCTCCGCTCGGCACGCATGCTGCCGGCCAGAGCGGACCATCCTGAGCTAGACGGACCAAGGGTCAGACTCAGTGGACAGCCGCTTCCTAAACCCAAAACCAAAACCCTTTATTACGGTCGCAGGCCACTACGCAGGAAGACAGACGGACAGACAGAAGAGGCAGCTCCCGAGGTAACCTAAAGGGAAAGTGTGCTGCCGAGTCAGTGTCGACGCCTGGCGCCCCCAGGAAAGCCCTGTGGTTGTCTTGGGTAGGATACAGGAGGGGTTGGCCATGGCCTCCTCCGGCACAGTATGAGATGACGATGCCTTTCAGCCTCTCCCTCGATCGCTGCTGCCCGATAGAGGAGTTTCCCCTCGTCTGGGAAACAGAGCAGCGGGGATTCGAACCGGCAGCCTCTTGCTCCCTAAGCAAGCCATTTCCCCTACGGCTCCGCAACGTGGGAGAGCCCGAGCTGGTTATTATCAAGGCCCCCCATCTCCAGGTAGGCCTGGGAGAGACTCGTGTCTGAGAGCTGCTGCCTGTCAGAGCAGACAGCCCTGAGCTAGGTGGAGGACCAAGGCTCGGACTCCGGAGAAAGCGGCAGCTCCCTGGACACTCTTTGAAGCAGTGGCCACAACAGGCAGATGACTTGGGCCTGGGCCTCACCCATCGGGCCGGGGGTGGGTGGGCTACCCGTTGCTTGGCGGGTGGGCTGTGCTGCCGGCGGGGCTGGCCAGAGAAGGGGGGGCCTGGGGCGCTCTGTCTGTGCGGAGGGCGGGAGCGAGCGGCACACAGCCCAGCTCTGCAGCAGCAGCAGCAGGCATATGTCGGCAGCCGGGTACCATGGCAAAGGGCTCCCCGGGGTAAGGCGGGCTGAACAACACACCGAGCCGGTTTCTGGGCCAACCCGCCATCCCAGGCGGAGGGCCCCCCCCCCGGGGGGGACTGATCCAGCCGCGCGTGCATCCGGGGCCTCCCGGGCGACGAGAGAGGTGCTGCCGGCCAGGGATGCTTGCTGGGTTCGTGGGCCTCTCTGCGCCCGGAGGGGGCCTCACAAAGGCGCTTGGCCGCCCAAGACCCTCCCCGCCGCTGCTGCTGCAGTGACCCCCCCTGCGGAGTAAATACAGGGCGGTTGTGGGGTGGGGGGGTGGAGAGCCGGTCTGGCGGCAGCAAGCAGCAATGGCCTCCTTTTGCTAAGCAGGGCCTGCCTTGGTTTGCGTTTGGATGGGGGAGCCCTCCATGGGAGGGCCGTGAGGTGGGAGACCCCTTCCAGCCGGGGACGGGACGGCCACCTGGGCTCTCCAGCTGTGGTGGGAACGACAGCTCCCAGGCTCCTCCCCAGCCACAAGGCATTGTGGGAGTGGTCATCCGGCGGCGGCAGCTGCGGGGCCAGGTTTGCCCGGAGCCCTGCAGAGCCGCTGCCCGTCCGGGCGGACACGACTCCGCGAGAGGGACCCGAGGGTCAGACTCTGCGTAAGGCCGCAGCTTCCTAGGTCCCTGGATGTTTAGGGAGGTCTGCTTGGCGTGCCGAAGGCCTCAGGTCCGGTCCCTGGCGGCAGCATCTGGCTGGGGAAGACGCCTGCCTGGGACCCCGGGAGAGCCAGGGATGTCACCAGGCAGCGGGGAGGAGCCAGTCTGTGGGGGAAACAGCCTGTGCTCGTCAGCGCAATCTGCTTGGCCCAAACCCCACCAGCGAACAGAAGGCCCGATTCGTCATGTCCCCGCAGGAAGAGGGAGGGGTCGTCGGGCCATCGGGGGCCCCTCCTTCCTCAGAAGCCGCCGTTGTTGTCACGCCGCGCTTGCCGTGCCCGCGAGGCTGCTGCCCAGTGGCACAGGGCGGTCCCTGCCCCAAAGAGCATACAGTCGGCCCTGGGACTCGGGAGGGACGGCAACCGAGGAAAGAGGCCGTAGTGCGGGGTGGGGAGCCGCAGGCAGGTGGCTGTCTGCGGGGAAAGGACGGTCCGACCCCTTCCCCGCCACATCTCTGCAGGCGGCGGTGCTCAGCACCCTCCGGTCTGGATGACAGGCCAGTGGGGAAAGGGAGAGTCTGGATGACAGGCCAGTGGGGAAAGGGAGAGTCCAGGCAGGAACCTCTGTGCGGCTAGGGGCCCCCATCTCCTCCCTGCCACGGGGCTTCTCAGCAGGGCCCCCCCACCCTCCTCGAGATGCCCCTGCCTGCCAGAGCCCAGTGTCAGAACTCGAAGTGCTGTTGCCAAAGTTTCCTCCCAGGGCCGGCAAAGCAGACACTCCAAAGAGCAGCTCATCAACCAACAGGGAGAGAGATCTCCCCCCCCCCCCCTGCCCACCGCCGCTTTTCAGGCTAAAATGGCAAACATTCCGTCCGGCGCAAAGCTCCGAAGGATCAGCACCTAAATCCAAGTGTAAACACCATCCACTCCAATCTATCATCCCTCCAGAAGCTCTGCCTCTCTCCAACCACCTGTCAAGAGCAACCCAGTGGCATCCGGGCATGAATCACGGGGGAGAGAGAGGCCAAGGGACACACAACGGCCCGCTGAGCACCCAGCCTGCTGAGAGGGGCAAGCCGAGGCCGGTCAGAGACATGCCCAGAGTGGCAAACGTTTTTCTCTGAAGCCAAACCTCTTTCTGACCTGGAAACTGTATAGGAGGAGCTGTGCGGGGAGGCACTCTGCACACGCTCAGAGCCGCTCTTGAGGCGCAGGCCTAGTTCACACAATGGTTCATATCAAGGAGCGGCGGCAGCTGCCATATACTGAGTCAGACCATGGGTCTATCTAGCTCAATATTGTCTTCACAGACGGGCAGCGGCTTCTCCGAGGTGGCAGGCAGGAGTCTCTCTCTCAGCCCGATCTTGGAGATGCTGCCAGGGAGGGAACCTGGAGCCTTCTGCAGGCAAGCAGGTAAGGGCCCTTCCCAGGGCAGCTCCACCTCCTCTGGGGAATACCGGACAGTGTGCACACGTGTAGTCTCCCATCCAAATGCAAACCAGGGCGAACCCTGCTTAGCCACGGAGACGATTCATGCTTGCCACCCCCAGGCCACCTCTCTGCTCCTTCAGGCTTCACTTCCTCCCAGGCTCCATGTGGGTCACCGACACGGCCGTGAGCGAGCGTGGCCGCCCCAAGCCGAGGCAGACATCGCCGATTCATCCGTGGCCGCCAACCCCCCTGCTGTGGCTTCGCGGCCATCCTTTGGTCGCGGTGGACGGCTGGTTGAAAGGGTCGACTCGGTGCGCGGCGGCAGCTGTGAAAAAGGCCAATGCCGTGCTAGGGATCACCGGGAAGGGGGTTGGAAAGGACACGCCGGTCTCCTGCTGCCCTGATGCAACCCCAGGGGGCAGCCCACATCTGGAGCACTGCCTGCAGTTCTGGGAAAGGTGGAGAAGAGGGCCCGGCCAAGCGGGCAGAGGCCGGGAGCGCCTCTCTGGGGCCTGTTGGTTTGGAAAAGAGGGGCCTGAGGGGGAGACAGGATGGCGGTGATGACGACAACAACACGGCGTGGCGTGGCGCGGCGTGGCCTTCCCTCCCTCCCTCTCCCACAACACCAGGACCGGGGACCAGGCCCCGAAGCAGACGGCCAGGAAAGGTCGGGCCGGCAACAGGCAGGACTTGTTCACGCAGGCAGCGCGGAGTTCGGCGCGGGGATTCTCTGCCACAGGAGGCTGTGGGGATGGCCACCAGCTTGGAGGGCTTTCCAAGGAGCTTGGAAACACTCGGCAGGACCATCATCCGCGGCTACTAGTCTGGGGGCTAGAGGTGGCCACCAGCCTCAGAGGCCCGGTGCCTCTACCTCCCCTCCTGCCTGTGGGCTCCTCAGAGGCATGGTGGGGGGGGGGGGCACTGTGGGGAACAGGGCCCTCTGGGGCCTGACCCAGCAGGGCTCTTCTTGAGGCTGAGGTGGGCACTGGGGCAACAGGGGACATATATGGGGTGGGGACGCCCCGCCTGTGATTCAATTCCACGCCTAGCGCAACCCGGCGTGGGGCAGCGGGCCGGCCCCTTCCAGACGCGCAGGCTTCTGTGGAGCGCGACGTGTCCTCCTCGGGGAAGCTTCGAGGGAGACGGCCCTGAGAGGCGGGCAGAGAAGAAGAGGACACCAGATGGCAAGAAAACTCCAAGGCAGGAGAGTGACCGGCTGGGGGGCTCTACCCAGAGAACCTTCCGCCTGACTTTGGGGCTTAGAATCCCAATAAATGGACCGGCTGCCCATGAAAACCCAGAGGGCGGTGTCAACCGAACCTCTGGTTTGTTCCAAAGCAAACAAGATCGTTGGACCTGACACTCCAAGCCGTTGAAATAACCCAAGAACAATGGCGAAAGCTGGGAGTTGGGGAGCAGAGCCGGTCTTGCGGGAGTGAGTGTGGATCGTCCCCTCTGCTAAGCAGGGTCTGCCCTGATTTGCACTTGGATGGGACACTATAGGAAACTAGAAGTGTGAGGCGTTCCCCTGAGGGGACGGGGCTGTGGGTCAGCGGAAGAGCGCCGGCCTGCTTGCAAGCAGAAGGTCCCCGGTTCAGTTCCCGGCAGCATCTCTAGGTAGGGCTGGGAGACGCGACCGTGGAGAGCTGCTGCCAGTCAGTGTTGACAAGACTGAGCTAGATGGACCCAGGGCCTGGCTCTGTAGAGGGCAGCGTCCTATGTGTCTAGAAAGCCAAGAGGACGAGAGAGTTTCCCACTAGGCGAAAAGCTTCCTGAAAGGACAGGGTGTCTTCCGTCTGCCTTGGAAGATGGCGGAGGAGGGACTCAGCCAACCTCCCTAGAGAGGGATGCTGTCCCCCCAGAGTGGGGCCACCACAAAGAAGGCCCTTTCTTTGGGAGGCACCAACTGGACATCCCGCAGCGGGAGCGCCTGGCAAGCGTTTGGTGTGGACGTGACCTGTCCGTGGGCCGCTGAAGCCAGAGTCTCTCTCTCCCCCTCTCTCTCCCCACGGCAGCAGGGGCAAGACGGTGGCCTCCCGCAAGCTGCCGCTGCTCCCGGGCTCGATGGAACAAGCCAGATACGCATTCGCTCCCTGTCGAGGCCGAGGAGAGGCGAGCGGGTCTTGCGGCAGCCGGCGTGAATGCCCCCCTTTGCTAAGCAGGGTCTGCCCTGGTTTGCATTGGGGTGGGTGACTCCGTGCGAGCGCCACAAGGGGATGAGGCCGGAGCTCAGAGGAGCCTGGCACCAGCTGCTGCACTGAACCAGATGGGCCCAGCATCCGGATTAGCAGGCAGCCGCTTCCTCGGGAATGGGGCCATCTTCTCTGCATGGAGGAGGCCCCCCAGGTGACGCCTGCCTGCAACTTTGGCGGGCCGCTGCTGCCCGTCAGTGCAGACAACACCCTGCTAGGGGGACCAAGGCTCGGACTCAGTATGTGGCAGCCTCCTGTGTTCCTGGAGGGGCCCTTTGGACCAGCCACGCTGCAGGGCCCCACACTGAGGATCTGCCGCCCCCGCCCCCTAAGGAGTGGGGGGCAGCTGGCTTGCCCCCTGGCCTGCCTCCTGGCCTGGCCTCTGCAAACATCTGCACAGCAGTCAGGGGGGAGGGTGTGGCCCGTTCTCCCTGTCCTCGGTGGGGAGGGGGAGAGGGGAGGAGGGAGGGAGGGAGGGAGGGGAGGAAGGAGGGTCCAGCCACTCCAGGGTTGGTTTCCATGGCAATAAGAGGGAGAGGGGCTGCTGTCGTGTTGCCATGGCTACCGCAACTGTCTATCAAGGCGGGCCCTTCCCATCCTTTCTCCGGCCTGCCCAGACCCCAGGTGGTGGTGGGGAGACGGGGCCTCCAGCAGGGGCGTGGCAAAGGGGGGGGGCGCGGCAGGGACAAACACTTAAGGTGGGCCCCTGACCTGCTCCTTGGGAGGGGGGGGAAGTGAAGAGCAAGCTCTTGCCCAGCCCGGAGACCCCCACCCCCAATCCGGGACCTCCCAGGGTGGGACACTTCATCTCCCGCCCCATCAGTGATAGCTGAGAGCTAAGCCCCCTGGTGGTGGCCAGTCTAAAGGTTCTGCCCCCCCACCACAAAAAAAAGTGGGGGTGGGCAGATGGGCTTGAGCAATTGCGAAGTAGAGAGGGGAGCGGCCCAGCCCGGGACCCCCCCCCCTCACAGAGGAAGCTGCCTGCTACTGAGTCACACCCTTGGCCCACCTCGTGGTGGATGGACACTGGCCGGCGGCAGCAGCAGCAGCTCTCCGGGGGTCTGAGGCGGGGCCGGGGTCTCTCCATCATGGAGATGCGGTTGCCAGGAGGATCCCACCCACCTGGGACCTTCTGCCCACAGGCTAAGCCCCTGGCTCGTCCCAGTCCAGCCTCTCCGAGGTCCCGCCGGGCTCCTGGCCCTCCGCGGGCGGGGGGGTGGTTGGGGGGTGGGCCTGCAGTGCACCCCGCGGCGTCCCGTCCCCCCAAGTCCCAGAGAAGACAAGCAGCCCAGCGCCAGGCGGCCCGCCGCCCCGTCCGGGGCTGCGGCACTCTTGCTTGGGGTCCCAGGTGGGCGGGATGGGCGGGGGGGGGGAATCTGCCTCCCCCTCCTCCCCTCCTCTGCCGGCCCCGAGGGGGGGTCCAGCGGATCACGCAGGCAGGCTCCTTCCGAGGAGCCCCCGCAGCCGCCTGCCTCGCCCGCCCCACCGGGAGCCGTCGGGAGGGGCGCTCCGAGTCGCTCCAGAAACACTTTCATAAATGTTCGATGGGAAGCGGGCGGGGGGGGGTAGCAGGGAGGGAGGAGGGAGCAGGGAGGGAGGAGGCGCGCCCGTGTGTGTGGCGGAGGGAGGGAGGAGGGAGGGAGGGAGGGGGGACCTGGCCCAGCCCCGCCCCGCCCGGCCCCGCCCTGCCGTCGCCGCTGCCGCTGCGGGGAGAAGAAGAAGAAGAGGAGGAGGAGGAGGAGGAGACGAGAGCCGGGGCGCAGCGAGAGACGCCCTTTCCAGGCAGCGCAGCAGCCCGAGGGGGTGGAGGGGGCGAGCCGGCAGCGCGGCCGGCCGGGAGGGGGCGGCTCCCCCCCCTAAAAGCGCCGCCGAGCCCGGCCGGGAGCCGACGGAGCAGCCCAGCGAGCGCCAGGCAGGAGCCAGCCCGGGCAGGCAAGCCTCCGCGATGCGGCTGCCCGCAGCTCTGGCCAGCCCGTCTCGGATTAGCCGCCGCCGCCGCCGCCGCCGCTGCCGGCTCTGAGTGCCGCTGCCGCCGCCGCCGGGCGCCCCCCCCGACGAGGCTCCGCCAAGATGCCCCGCCAAGGTGAGTCCGCAGCGCGTGGCGCGCCGAGCAGGGAGTCGTCGCCAAAGTTTGCGCGCTGCTGTCCAGGGGGGCCCTCGGAGTGGCTGCGGCGGCTGGCGGGCCGGGGGAGCGGGCGGGGGGGGGGGCGTCGTCGGAGCCCGGCGAACTTCCCTGGCCCCCCTTGCAGCCCGTGCGCGGCGGGCGGGGGGCAGGCTCCGTGGTGGGGCGGCCCCCGGGGGTCCCAGAGCGGCTCCCTCGTGGCTGGAGAGACGGAGAGCGCGCGCGCGCGGGTGGCTCTCCAAACTGCCCAGCGGGGGACCTGGGCGAGGGAGGGAGGGGGCGCCTCTGGGGGGCGAGCAGGGGGAGCCGGGGCATCGCGCTCCGGAGGAGCCCGAGGCGCGGCGCTGTCATTCACGCTGGCGGAGCGGGGGGGGGGCGCGCGCTCGGAGCCGAGCGGCAGTTTCTCCCCAGAGGTCGGGGATGCTCCTGCTGGGCTCTGGCCGGCAGGCGGCACTCGGGGCTGGGAGGGAGGGAAGCGCTCTGGGGAAGTGGGGCGCGCGGGGGGCGGCGGCGCTGGAGTGTCTGCGGTGCTGCGCGTCCCCACCTGGGCTTGGGGGGCGCTGCAGGGACACCGCCCGGAGGAGCGCGCAGCCCGGGAAGAAGGAGGAGGAGGAGTCCTGTGAGTCGCCGCCGCCGCCGGTCCTCCTCCTCCTCCCTTCGGGGTGCGGGCACTTGCGGGGTGGCGGGGAGGGAGGGAGGGAGCGCGCGCCGGGGGGGGGGGGCAACACGCAGCCCCCCCCGCCGCCGCCGCCGCCGCCGCCCCGCGATTCTCCCTCTCTGTCGCTCCGTGGAAGAGCATCTCCTTCCTCGGCATGGAGGGAGAAGGTTCAGGGTTCAGCCGGGCGGTCTCTGAGCTCAACGGAGGGACGGAGCCAGGATCTGACACGGGACCCAGCCGCTTCCTCTCTGTCTGTGTTGACTCCCAGGAAAGGGCTGCCGCTCCGGGCCGGACCCCTGCCGCTGCTGCCGGCCAGAGCAGGCAGTCCTCCTGAGCTATGACTGACCGATGGTCTGACTCCGTAGAAGGCAGCATCTTTGGTCCCTGCGGGGCTGAATGTGCCCCTGCCCCTCTGGGTGGCCAGGGGCAAAGCTGCTGCCCGCCCGCCCCAGGCCTTCCCCGATGTGTCCAGCATTCTGCAGGTTGGCACCCGCTGCCCAGCTGTGCCAGGCATCTCCCTGAGCCGGGTGGGGCGTGCGCTCACCCTCACCCATCAGGAAAGCCGCACTGAAGGCTGGTGACAGGGGAGGGGTCTCTCCCTTGGGCTTGCTGGATGTGTGGTGGGTGCCTGGGGGGTTCTGCTGCAGCCTCAGCCGGGGTGTGTGTGTGTTTCCTTTTCTATAGGGTCAGTGGGGCTGAGCAGGTCCACAGCTAACTTTGGAGGGGCAGCAACAAGGTGGCGGGGGGGCAGCTTATCTGGTCCCCTCATTCATTTGGGTTTTTTAAAAAAATGGAGGGGGGGGCAGAGAAAAAAGGGGAGGGGGCAGGCCTGCCCTAGGCCCCCTGGTTTATGGGTCTGTGTGGGGGCTTGTTCCATGGGACAGTCTGGACGTTGGCATCTTTGGGACTTGGGGGCATGGGGGTTTCCTGTGGAGGGGTCTCGGAACTGATGGGGCACAGATATTTGGGACGCAGAAGGGCCCCCCGGTTCAGTCCCTGGCGGCAGCCTCTCCAGGGAGGGCTGGGGAAAACGCCTGCCTGCAACCTGCCAGTCAGAGTAGACAACGCTGAGCAAAGGTCAGACCCTGGCCCAATAGAAGGCGGCTTCCTGTGTTCATCTGAGAGCCAGCGTGGCGTAGTGGTTAGAGTGTTGGACTAGGGCGGGGGAGACCCGAGTTCAAATCCCTGCTCAGCCATGAAACTCACTGGGTGACTCCAGGCCGGGCCCTTCTCTCTCAGCCTAGCCTGCCTCGCAGGGCTGTTGTGAGGATCAGCGTAACCATGTGCCCTGTTCTGGGCTCCTTGGAAGAAGAGCAGGATAGAAACCCAAGTATAAAATACTTCGAAGAAGTGGATAAATTGGCCTGCTGGCCCCTCTGTCAGCCTCACCACCTCTTTCTGGGACTGGGGCATGTGCAGAGTGATTCTGCTTTCCTGCTAGCCGCAGGCACCCCATCCTATCTGGGTCCGGCTTTCCCTATGAGGAGGAGGCGGCCTCTAGGTCACACTGGCTACAGCAGCCTTTCCGGGAAGGCTCCGAGCCCAACAATGAGATGCAAATCACGAGGGCCTGAAAGTTTTCTGGTCTCGTTAAGCAAGGCAAGTGCGCGCGCCAAACCGGCTTTGTTAAGTGGCACCTTGATTAATTATTGAAACTCTTGTAGCTGTCTTTCATTAGAATTTATCTGTACATCAACCGCAAAAAAAATCAGCCCTGCACACTCCCTCCGAAGTTAATGCCAGGCCTGAATAATTCAGCAGCGGCTCTCTTAAGGCCTGCCTGCCTGCCAGACGCACCCCCCACCTTCTACCGGAGACCCTCTACCGGAGCCAGGCCAGGGCGGCGGGAAGGGGGTGGTCGAGGGACCATCCCCAGGGTTGCTTCAGCCCTGGATTGCGCTGGCAGCCGCTGCTTGGGGAAGGAAGCCTCCATCCGTAGCCAAGGAAGGCACGGAAGAGGCCAGATCTAGAAGCACTTCTGGGCATCACCGCTCCGTGGTAGAGCGCTTGCGTGGAAAGGAAGGAAGGCCCCAGCGCCTTAGACCGAGAGCGAGACCGTTGGTCCGCCTAGCTCAGTATTGTCTGCTCTGACCGGCAGCCACTTTTCAGGGCTCCAGGCAGGGGTCTGTCCCAGGCCGAGCTAGAGATGCTGCCCGGGGTTGGACCTGGGACCTTCTGCCCGCCACGCAGAGGCTGGGCCAGCGAACTGCTAGTTCAAAGGGGGGAAAATTCCATCTTTTGCCAAGTGTGGGACATGTCTCCGGTTCAATCCCAGGCGGCAGCATCTCCAGGTAGGGCTGGGAAAGACCCCTTCCTGAAACCTCGGAGTGCTGCTGCCAGTCAGTGTGGACAACCCTGAACCCATTATGGGCCAAGGTGTGGTAGAAGGCAGCTCCCTATGTCCCTCTGCTCCTACGGCTGCGGGTTCAATCCCGGGCAGCATCTCCAGGTAGGGCTGGGAAGCCGGTAGGGCTGGCAGCCTCTCCAGGTAGGCCTGGAGAGCCGCTGCCAGTCCGTGCCGGCAAGACTGAGCAAGGAGGACCCCCGCTCTGACTCCGGAGCAGGCCGCTGCCTCTGTCCCTGGAGGGCCGGTGTGCCAAATAATCGCCCGCCTCCCAAGCCAAGGACAGCTAGTTAACCGCTGCCTTTAATGCAGATTAACGGGTTCACAAATCAAGAGCAAGTTTCGAGTCAGGAGATGTCTGCCGGATGTGTAATCCTGTTCACATGCGCGCTAATCCAGATTAACTCCTCGGTGCGGAGATGGGCCACTTATCTCCGCCTGGCTGATGGCAGCCTAGTTGGCGAAACTTGGCGGGGGGGGGGACGGCGGCGGCGTCAGCGGCGTGAGAGGGGGGCCCTTCTCCCCCTTCGCTGCCGTGGGAGGAGGGGGAGCACTGCCCCCCAGCCCCTCCCCACGGAGAGTGCCGTTGAGGAAGCTGGATGAGCTCCAGCGGGAAGAAGCAAGCTGGAGGCTGCAGGAAGGTGGCTTCAAGGTCAAGGAGGCTGGAGCCGCGCGGAGGATGATGGCCGGGCGTCTGGGGGCCGCCGGGGCGAGCGGGGAGGCCATGGGGTGGGGGGGGTGTATGGGGGGCTGCTCCTCTGGGCAGCAACCGAAAGGAAGTTGGTTTCACTGAGCTGCTCAGTGGATGCAGAGGGGGCCGGAGGGGGGAGGCTGGGGAGGGGTCTGCCTGGGCTGCTGGCAACCCCCCCCCACAAGGCCTTCCCCCCCCCAGGCTGCCAAGGGCTTGCCGTGGGGCAGGCGGAAGCCGCTGTGACCTGGACCACCCAGCAGAAAGGAGCGTGGCCCGAAGGGGAGACTTCCCTCCTGAGCAGGGGAGGTGTTATTGTTATTGTTATTTTGACATTGACATTATTTTGACATTGACATTTGACCCGCTCTCCCTCCAAGGAGCCCAGAGCGGTGTACTACAGACTTGGGTTTCTCTTTCACAACAACCCTGCGAAGTAGGCTAGGCGGAGAGAGAAGTGACTGGCCCAGGGTCACCCAGCTAGTTTCATGGCTGAAGGGGGATTTGAACTCGGGTCTCCCCGGTCCTAGTCTAGCACGCTGGCTCTCTGGTGTGTGTGTGTGGGGGGGGGAGGGCTGCGAAAGGACTCCCGCCTGGAACCTTTGGAGAAGCCGCTGCCAGTCAGAGCAGGTAATGCTGAGCTAGAGGGACCGAAGGCCTGTCTTGGTAGAAAGCAGCTTCCTATGCAAGCCTTGCTTTAAGGCATTTTCAGGTGGCCTCTGGGAAGGCCCAACCCCCCCCCCCCACAGGCCAGAGGGGAGGGCAGGCCCCCTCTCCTGCCGCTGCCCCCCTGCAACTGGGATTTGGAGGCATCTTGCCCCTGAGGCTGGAGGTGGCCCGTAGCCATCAAGGCCAGTAGCCACTGACAGACCCGTCCTCCGTGAACTGGTCTTGAGCCCCCTTTAAAGCCATCCAAGCGAGTGGCCGTCCTGTGGCAGAGAATTCCACAGACTAATGGTATGGTGCGGCGTGAAAAGGGACTTTCTTGGGTTGGTTCTGAATTTCCCAGCCTTCCGTTTCATGGTTCCGGTGTGGGGAGAGAGAGTGGGGCGGGGGAGATTTCTCTGGGTCCGCTCTCTCTGTCGTGTCTGCCTGTAGGATGCCAGACCAGATGGGCCTTTGACCTCGCCCGGCAGCCCTGGCAGGGAGGGGAGAGACTCCTGCCTGGAATCGCGAAGTGCTGCTGCCGGTCAGTGTAGGCAACGCTGAGCCAGATGGAGCAGCGGTCGGACTCTGTCAGGCAGCTTCCTCCGATGCGGCGGGAAATGAGAGGCAGAGAAGCCCCCCTCTGTGAGCATGATTTCCGCCTGCCTCCTGGCCGTGGGGCTGTGTGTGTGTGGGGGGGGTGCAGCTTCCCCTCCACCCCGCCTGGCAGGCCTCCCCCCTGCGCTCTGCTGGGTTGCTGAGCAGGCTTTGATGCCTATTAATGAGACGGCGTCTTAACTGGGCTTCACTCTGGTGTGAATTTAATGCGGATCCAATTTGCTGACAGCAGCGGAAACCGAGGGGGCCGGAAACACGCAGCGGGGGGGGAGGGACCGAGTCCAATCGGGGGGCAGAGCAGAAAGGCCCCCCCCTGGGGGGCAAGGCCCAGAGAGGAGGAGGAGGGCACCGGCAGGCCCAAGCAAGGAGGGGCCGTCTGCTCCCTCGGAGGGCCGGTGGATCCGGGGATTGGCCCGAAGCCCCTCCGTGGGAGACACTTCTTCTGCTCTGCACCGCAGGGGCTCCCCGGTTCAACCCCTGGCGGCAGCATCTCCAGGGAGGGCTGCGGAAGACTCCTGCCTGGGACCGGGGAAAGCTGCTGCCGGTCAGTGCTGGCAATACCAAGCCAGGTGGGCCAAAGGGTCTGACTCGGTCTAAGGCGGCTTTTTGGGGTTGCTGGCGCGGGGGAGGAGCCTGTCTGGCGGCTGCCTTGCATTGTTGTCCCTGTTGCTAAGCAGGGCTTGCCTGGGTTGGCATGGAGATGGGTGCCGTTTAAGACGTTCCGTCCCTTCGAGGGTGGAGCCGTCACTCTACGTGGCGGAGCATCCGCTTGGCACGCGGAAGGTCTCGGGGTTCAATCCCGGGAAGCATCTCCAGACGCGGAGGGGAGAGACCCTTGCCGGAAACCCCCGGAGCGCCGCTGCCGGTCAGAGCAGGCAGTGCTGCGCTAGACCGGCCAGTGGTGGCGAACGGACGGCCTTTTCATCTGGTCCCTGGGCCGAGGAGCTGCTCCTTGCTCTTGCTCAGAGGTCTGGCTGTGTTTTGCATCCTCTTCCCGAGTCTCCCGAGTGGTTCCTGTCTTGCTGTGAACCGCCCGGGGGCGGGGGGGGGGGGGTCGTGGCGGTAGCAGGCAGGCGCTGCCAGTTGGGGTTGTCTCTCAGCTCCGTGAGCGGGGCCTGCTTGTATACCTCGGCAAGGTCCTCCCTCCCTTCCTCCCTCCCTCTCTGTCAGGGGCTGTTTGCCTGTTTATTATGGTTTCCTCGGGCGACGTTTCAGTTCGTAATAAACAGCAAACTCTCCTTTAAAGTGGGCTTTCCTGTCCAATTACTTCTCGAGCACGAGCGATTTCTCTGCAACGGGGGTGCCCCCGCCCATTGCTAAGCAGGGCCTGCCCTGGTTTGCAATTGAATGGGCGACTCCGTGTGAGCACTGTCCAGTATTTCCCCCCCCCCTTAGGCTCTGGGATGGACCCCTGCCTGCTTGCCTGCAGGAGGCTCCAAGTCCCCTCCCTGCCTGGCAGCAGCATCTCCAAGAGAGGCTTGAGAGAGACTCCTGCCTGCAACCTGGGAGAAGCCGCTGCCCGTCTGGGTAGACAGCCCTGAGCTGGATGGACCCAGGGTCTGACTCAGTATATGGCAGCTTCCTATGTTCCTATCAGGAGAGCTGGTCTTGTGGTAGCAAGCATGACTCGTCCTCTTTGCTAAGCAGGGTCTGCCCTGGTATGTATTTGAATGGGAGACCACCTGTGTCAGCACGGGAAGAGATTCCCCTTAGGGGATGGAGCCCCTCTGGAAAGAGCATCTAGGTTCCTGCTTTCCCTCCCTGGCAGCATCTCCAACGAGATAGGGCTGAGAGAGACTCCTGCCTGCAGCCTTGGAGAAGCCGCTGCCCGTCTGGGTAGACAGCCCTGAGCTGGATGGACCAAGGGTCTGACTCAGTATACGGCAGTTTCCTCGGTTCCTATGGGCTTCCTTGGGCCTGGTCCGGCGGGGCTCTCCTGATGTTCTTAGCCCCCTGCTAACTGAGCCAAGAGGCACCATTTCAAGGTGGTGATTCTATATTTCACAGGGGGAGAGCACCTGGCCCTCTCCATCCCCAGCACAGCACCCCCTCCGGTGGCTGTGGCCGATCTTAGGTTTCTTTTTCCGGTTGTGGGGCCCTTTGGGGACGGGGAGGGGGGCCAGCTCTTCGCATGATTTAATTTCCCATGTAAACCGCTTTGGGGGCTTGGGTCGAAACGCGGGATAGAGGTCTCCGTCAGATAGAAGTATCGCCCCCAGGGGCTGCCACCCGGTGTCTGTGCCAGGGCCTAGGCAGGGCTGTGCGCTCGCTCGCTCCCTCCAACAATTGAGGGTAATAAATATGTATTCCCTTCCTGCCTCCTTCCACCCTCTGCAGCTTGTCAGCTCCACACGCCTCTCCTCTGATCAGGCCGCATCTTCCTTGAGCGAAAGGACGGGGCGGGGGGGGGAATCCTTTAAGCAAAAAGGATTAAAGCTGGAAAGTAGGTCTTTGGCTGAGAGTTGATTCTCTCCTCCTGCAAAGAGCCACCCTCTTCAGTGGACGGGGCCGGAGGGTGGGGGGCCCAAGGCCAGAGAGGGAGGGAGGGGGCAGAGAGGACACCGGGGGGGGGGCACGGATCCTGGCTCTCTCTTTCCCCCACCGGACTAGCGGGTTGGGAGGGGGGAGCAACGATGGTGTCACTCTCATTGTGTGCAAAAAAAAAACCCCCGTTTCTCCCCCCCCCATGGCTGCTTTTTCTGAGGATGGGAAAGAGGGAGAGCCCCTGCTTGGCAGGCAGAACCCCGGGAGGGGGCCGCCTCTGCAGGTAGGGCTGGGAGAGAGCCGCTGCCAGTCAGTGCAGAGCATCCCCAGGGAGCTCCTCGAGGTACCGGACTCAGCAGGCAGCCGCCCCCTGCTCCTCCTCACCAGTCCCCTGCCCCTCTGGGTAGGTAGATGGGGGCGGGCGGGCGGGCGGGCGGGGGGGAGAGCTGGCTATTTTTGGCTCCTTCCCCTCTCCCCAGTCAAGCTCCACTGGAAATAGAAGCAGGGAGTCTGGTTTGGGGGAGCAAAAGGGCAGCAAAAGCTCTTCTTAGGGGAGCGAGGGTTTTGCTGTAGATTAAATATGGCTTGATGTCCGGCGATTCATGCTGTCGGTTTGTTTGCCCTGTCTGGACATAAGAAGCTGCCAGGTACTGAGTCAGACCCTTGGTCCATCCAGCTCAGTATTGCACACCCAGGCTGGCAGCAACTTCTCCCAGGTTGCAGGCAGGAGTCTTTCTCCCAGCCCTATCTCGTTGGAGATGCTGCCGCCAGGGAGGGGACTGGGAGCCTTCGGCATGCAAGCGGGCAGGGGCTCCTCCCAGAGTGGATTCCCCACCCCCTAAGGGGGAATATCTTAAAATGCTCACACTTTGTCTCCCATTCAAATACATGCCAGGGCAGACCCTGCTTAGCAAAGAGGACAAGTCATGCTTGCTACCACAAGACCAGCTCTTCTGATAGGAACATAGGAAGCTGCCATATACTGAGTCAGACCCTGGGTCCATCCAGCTCAGGGCTGTCTACCCAGACTGGCAGCAGAGGCTTCTCCAAGGTCGCAGGCAGGAGTCTCTCTCCCAGCTCTATCTTGGAGATGCTGCCGCCAGGGAGGGGACTGGGAGCCTTCGGCATGCAAGCGGGCAGGGGCTCCTCCCAGAGCGGATTCCCCACCCCCTAAGGGGGAATATCTTAAAATGCTCACACTGCGTCTCCCATTCAAATGCAAACCAGGGCGGACCCTGCTTAGCAAAGGTGACGATCCATGCTTGCTCCCACAAGACCCGCCCTCCTCCCAGTTAATGAAGCTGGCTGGATATTTTTAGACTTCCTCAGGAAATGGGCCAGATTCTTTGTAAAACACACTCAGGTCCTCCACACCATCGAAAACTGTGTTCTACCCAGGTTGGGGAACTCTGTGCGTGCTCCCAGTTCTCAGTCGCGTGGAAGCAAGGGAGGAGGAGGAAAAGCCGCCCGGGTTGTCTTCCTCCCTCCCTCCCTCCCACACCGTCACTTGCACCCAGGGATCCCCCCTACTTTGCTCCCACACCACTGAAAACCAGAAGCACACGCCAACCCGGGTAGAACACGGTTTAGGGTTGTGTGGATGACTTCATAGTCCTCTGGATCGAGGTTTAATGTGGGCTACCCACACTGAAGGGGCGGTGTGAAGCCACAGCAAGGTGGCTGATGGCCCGAGCGTCCCACCTTGCCATGGGGTTCACACAGCCACCCGGATGCTGGTAACCCACACGCAGCCTCGATTCAAAACGATTGTGGGGACAGGTCTCCTGTCGGGTTGAACGGGGCTTTCCAGGCCAATGAGCGTGGGTGGGGTGGGGTGGGGGGGCTGTGTGAAGGTGCCCCCACCCCCGGAGAGCCCTGCTTCCTCCGGCAGGCTGTGCCCCAAACTTGCCCCCCCCCCGCCGCCGCCAGCTGCCTTGCTTCTCTGCTCCCCGCCCTGCTCCCAGCCAGCCCTCTCGGCTCTGATCGATGGAGCAGGGAAGCCACATTGCACAACAAGGTGAATATTTCATGGGCTCCAGGGCGTGCTGCTCTCCCGCCCGCCCCACCCGCCCGCCCGCCCCGGTCTCCTGCACCAGCTGCCGCACAGAGACGGGATGCAGCTCTCCCCGGGGGGGGGGGCCTGGGGGGAAGAAGGCACTCCTGCCGCCTCTGCAGAGGGCTGCCTCGGCCCTCCCCGGATGGAGACCAGGGCTGGGGCCCCGGGTGGGCATGCAGAAGGGCCCCGGGCAGCCCTCCCGGGGAAGCCGGGCGGGCAGAGACCCCCGCCTGCTGGGAGCAGCTCTCTGGGGGACTCCGGTGCGAGGCCCGGCCCTTGAGATGGGGCTGCTCGGGGGGGGGAGGACTCACGCCCAGTCCCTGGCAGTGGGGAGGGCCGGGGGGGGGGATTCCTGGCTGAGGCTGGAGAGCTGGGCTTGCAGCCGAGAGCGCGGAGGGCCCCCTTGGCGAAGCAGGCTTCGCCTCGGTTGACGTCTGGATGGGTGGGTGCAGCCAGCGCCGCCGGCTCCGGGATATCTGACCTCTGGACATAGGACTGGGAGAGAGACTCCTGCCTGCCACCTGGGAGAAGCCGCTGCCAGTCTGGGAAGACATTCCCCTGAGGCGGTGGGGCCTCCAATCCATCACCCTTCTGCCCCCCCCCCAAATCCTCTGTCCTGGGTCTGGGTGTGGCCGCCCAGCGGAGCACAAGGGTGCCTCACTGGCAGGGGAGGGGGGCCTCGGAGAGCCGCTGCCCGTCCGTGTCGTCGGTACAGAGAGAGAGAGAGAGGCGGAGGAAAGGGCGGGCTCAGAAGGAGGCAGCTTCCGACGACGTACGCTCAGGAAAGCAGGCCACCCTTTCGGCTCCTCCGTGGCGGGACTTCGGCAAGCCGGGAGGTCCTGGGTCCACTCTCCCAAGTCGGGCAGGGAAGGACCCTTGAGCCTGGAAGCTTGGAGAGCGGCTGCCAGTCAGAGCGGGCACCTCGGCGCGAGACGGAGGGAGGGTCTGACTCGGGAGGAGGCCGCTTCCGGTGTTCCTGGCCGCTCTGTCCTTGGTGTGAGGGGGCGGCTGGGCCGTGGGACCTCTCGCTGCTGGAGAGTTGGATCTCCGTGGGGCCGGCAGAGAAGGGGGTCTCTTGCTCCCCCACCCCCCATTTCTTGAGAGATCAGTGGGGCGGGGGGCGTCGTCGGGGGCGTCTGGGGCCCAGGAATCCGCCTGGCAGCTGCAGCCTGCCGTGGTGGAAGTTTTTGCATCTGCAGTAGGGTGGTGGTTGGGGGGGGGGAGAGAAAACTGTTGACATGTTTTTTGAAACAATTTCAGATCTGATATCTTCGCCAGATTGAGTTTGTAACCAGCTTTATTGTTTAAGCCTGCTGGGATTTCATCAAAGGCGTCTGCTGTTTACCCAGAGCCGTTTCAGGGGAGAAAACAGCAAACAGACCTGCCTTCGATCTGATTTCACGTTTTCCTCCTTTCCTCGGGAATTTAAGTGCCTGCGAAATGTGGGGCTGATAAGGCCCGAGCAGCCTGGCCGGGGGTCTCCGTGGGGACCTCCAGCTCCATTAATGGGCTGCTTCCGAGGGGGGCTTCGGGGAGGGGAGGGGAGGGGAGGGGAGGGGTGAAGAGCCTCTGGCCATGCTTGCGATTCGGGACCGAGGAGGCTGCCTTGCGCGCGGAGTCAGGCCCTGGGTCCACCCGGCTCAGGCTGGTCTACTCTGACCGGCAGCAGCGCTCCGGGGTTTCAGGTGGGAGCCTTTCCCCGCCTGCTTCACAGCCGCTTTCCCCTCACGCACACACGGACGTCTTCAGCAGAGGTGGAGGGGAAAGTGTGCCGTCCTGTCGGGTCCGACCCCTGGCGCCCCCCCAGGAAAGCCCCGGGGTTGTCTTGGGTCGAATCCAGGAGGGGCTGGCCGCGGCCCTCTCCTCCCGCGCAGCCTGAGAGGAGGAGGAGGAGGAGGATGCCTTTCGGCACCTTCCTCCATCGCTGCTGCCCGATAGAGGAGCTTCCCGTCGTCTGGGGAACAGAGCAGCGGGGATTCGAACCCGCAGCCTGTGGCTCGTTCGCCAGGGCATTTCCCCACCGCGCCGCTTAAGGGGGCCGAAGCAGACGTCACTCCAGCGACAGACGGCTTCATGTCCCCCTCCCCTGACTCTCTAAAGGGTCCCCTAACCCGCCCCCTGCCCCCCAGACAGATGATGCCTGGGCAGAGGAGCACACCAGCCCGACCGGGAGAGGCTGCCGCCAAGGAGGGGCCCCGGCATGAGTCGGGCCATGGGTCGGTCTAGCTCAGGACGGTCTACCCAGACTGGCAGCGGCGGCTGCTCCAAGGTGGCAGGCTCAGGGGTCTCTCCCGGCCCTACCTTCTGACCTTAGGGTCACAAGCATGACGTGCCCCCTTAGCTAAGCAGGGTCCGCCCTGGTTGCCTATGGAAGGGAGGCTTGATGCGTGAGCCCTGGAAGGTCTTCCGCTCTTAGGGGGTGATGGGGCCACTCTGGGAAGAGTAGCTAGGCTCCAAGTCTCCTCTCTGGCAGCATCTCCAACGAGATAGGGCTGAGAGAGACTCCTGCCTGCGACCTTGGAGAAGCCGCTGCCAGTCTGGGTAGACAGCCCTGAGCTGGATGGACCCAGGGTCTGACTCAGTATATGGCAGCTTCCTCTGTTCCTATCAGGAGAGCTGGTCTTGTGGTAGCAAGCGTGACTTGTCCTCTTTGCTAAGCAGGGTCTGCCCTGGTATGTATTTGAATGGGAGATTACCTGAATGAGCACGGGAAGAGATTCCCCTTAGGGGATGGAGCCCGTCTGGAAAGAGCATCTAGGTTCCTGCTTTCCCTCCCTGGCAGCATCTCCAGCGAGATAGGGCTGGGAGAGAGACTCCTGCCTGCCACCTGGGAGAAGCCGCTGCCAGTCTGGGTAGACAATACTGAGCTAGATAGACCAAGGGTCTGACTCAGTATATGGCAGCTTCCTGTGTTCCCAACAGCCTGGCAGAGCTCTGTGGCACCTTCAAGGCTCGCACGTCCATTCCGGCAGCAGCAGCAGCAGCAGCAGCAGCAGCTTTCGTGGGCTATTCAGCCTCTGCTGAATGCCGCTCAGGGTGAAATAAATGTGTCCGTCTTTCAGCTCCAACAAGTTGTTTGGGTTGCCGGAGCCGAGGGCGCCCGCGCGAGCGAGGAAGGCCCGGGGCGGGATTGCTCCCTGCAGAAGGGTGCAGTGTGAGCGCCCGGGCTGGCATCTCGCTCGCTCCCCCAAGGCGAGCAGGGAAAGCGGCGCAGGGGTCCGATGCCCTCCGAGGGGCTGGCAGAGGTCCTCCGGACAGCCCCGGAAGGTAGCCGGGCGGCCTGCAGCTGCCAGGGAGAGAGGTCTTCCCCGGAGAGGAGGGGGCCCCAGCTCAACCCCTGGCGGCGTCTCCAGCAGGGAGCGACCCCCGAACCTGGGACTGTGCCAGTGAGGGGCCGGCAGGAGCCACGGGGGGGGGCCCTCACCCCCCCGCCCCCCTGTTGCTGTGCCTTGGGCCCTCTCGGTCTGCCGGGGCACCTGGGCCCTCCAGATCTGGCTTCCGGGAGCCCCCTCCGCCTGCCCCTCTTTCGGGGCTCGAACCCGGGGCCCCCCAACCCCTGCTCCAAGGAGCCCCCCCCCTTCGCGGCTGCGCAGCGCCCGGCCTGGCTTGTCTCGTCCATCTATCACACCTGCGCGGTGACAATGTAATTTTTATCTCTGGTTGTTTATTTCTCAGATGGAACTACTTGTAAATTCCAAGAAGAATATATCTCTCGGCATGTGACAGAAGCGGCACAAGGCGATTAATCTGCCCTTTTAAGAGGGGGGCGCAGGCAGGCGGTGATCGGGGGGGAGGGAGCCGAGGGGAGGGCCCGGGGGGGGGAGAGCAGTCCTAAGTGCCAGTGTGAGGCACAGTGGGGCTAGCCCCAGAGGCCCCTGTCCCTGAGGGCGGGACAGGCCTCCGCCCGAGTCCCCGGTTTGCATTTGCGCGGCGAGATCTCCCGGGGAAACGGGGCTGCTCGGGGAAGGAGAGCTGGGCAGCGGTGCTTCTGTCCTCACGACGGCCCTGCGAGGTAGCGCAGGCGGAGAGCCTGGCTAGCCCCAGGTCACGGAGGGCGGGTCTATCCCAGGCCGGCCGGCCTGCTGGCATCTCTAGGCGGAGCCTCCAGGTGGAGGGGCAGGCTACCCCGGAATCCAAGCCGCCAGAGAGGGGGGCCTGCCTTGCTCTCCTGGAAGCTCCTTGGGAATGTCAGGGTGGAGAAGGCTCCTGTGCCGCTCGGAGGCCCGGCACCTCCAGCACGGGGGACTCCTCTCCGTCCGGGCCCACCCCAGCCCTCCGGCGTGTGCATGCAGAGCTGGTGCGGCCGCCTCCGGCCCCCCACAGAGATCTGCCTGGCTGTGGCTGCCGCAGCAGCATCCTCACATGCGCTTGCTGGGGAGGGTTATGCAAATGAGGGCCGGGGGGGGGGAGAGTGTCTTTTTTGCCGCGGCGGCTCCTGGCCTGCCTTGGCCCAGATACGGCGGCGAGAAAATGCTGAGGAGACACTTGTGTGGGGCCGGTGCCTTGGTCACGCCAGCCATCTGGGCCGCGGAGGGGCAGGAATCAGAGCGGAAAGAAGAAGCCAGGAGGAGGCGCCGGGAGGAGGAGGAGGAGGCCCGGCCTGCCCCCCCCCGCCCGCTTGGGGTTGCATATGGAATTCTCTGCCACAGGCTGCAGGGCTTTGCAAGGGGCCGGGCTGCCCCCGCCCTCCCCTCCAGCGTGCACGGGCCGGGTCCGGCCACATCCTGCCCTTTTCCTCACTGAATTTCACCCTGTCACTTCCCCCCCCCCTCCATCATGCTCTCCGGCGCACGGCATCTGAGTCATCTTTGCCGGCCCCGGGTGTCAAAGTTCAGTGAGTTCCACTGGCTAGCTCCACCCCGCGGCCAGCAGCGCCACTGCTGCCGGCCCGGGATTGCTGGGCGCACCCCTCCCCTCCCGGGCACCCGCAAAAGGCCGGGGTGGTGGCGGCGGGAGCGGATCTCGGCTGGCACAAGCCTGCTACTCCGGGAACAGCCTGTTTCTGGGGAAAAACAAGCCCAGGGAAAACAGCCCCAGCCCTCCTGCTGCTCTCCTGTCTGTGCCCAATTCAGGAAGAGGGGAAGGAGAGCCCCATTCAGTCGGCAGTCCAGGCAGCCTGCAAGAAGCAGGCGGCTGTGGCACCCCTCATGCCCGCCCGCCGCCCCCCCCCCCCCCGGCCATCCAGCTCGGCCTGCAATCCTCCGATGCAGCCGCCTGTGTCTGCCTTGATTGTCTCTCCCGCTGGAAGCGCAGTCTATCATCGAGGACCAAATGAGAGGCCGTCTCCTCCGTACCTGGGAGAAAGAGCGGGCGGGCGGGAGGGGAAATCATCTGTTGTTTTTAAGAAAGGCATTCGGGGCCGGCGCGCTGAATAGCGCGGGGAAATTGCCTTCCAGGCCGGTGGGGACGGGGCCTGGGAACCGAATGGCGCATTTGCACGGCCCCTCTTTTGATTTCTCCCCAGCCTCGGAGGTGGGCTTTGCAGGCTGCCCCTGCTCCGTAATGGGCCGCTTTACCCTTGAGAGGGGCCAGGTCCCCGATTGGTGCCTGGCTTAAGAAGCCAGAGACGAAGCAGCGTGGGAGGGGGCCGGCGGCGTGCCTGCACCTGGCCAGAACGGGGCGGGGAGGAGCCCCAAAGAAGGGGGCAAGTGAGCTGGCACCACCCATCCAGAGGGCAAGCAAAATCCAGGCCTTGGGAAATGATCTGTTTGGAAAAGGGGCAGAGGAACGTGGCCGGCGGGGGGCGGGGGTAAGCTGGCCCACACTAGCCGCCCCCCACCCCTGCTGAACTTCTCCCCGCAGAAAGGGGAGGGAAGGAGCCACTTCGGGGCAACCTGGATTCTCAAGAACCTGGCCAGGATGAATGGATTGCCTGATCTGTGGGCAAAGCAGCCCTCTAGGCGGGGGCAGTGTCCTTTCCTGAGGCCCGGTGAGGCGGTGACTTCAGGCGGCTGGTCCCTAGGGTGGCAATCGACCCCGGCTGCTTCTGCCCCTGGAACCACACTGGGGAGCCACGTTTGGAGAAGCCCCCGGGGAGGAGAGGAGGCTCTGCTGGCCGCCTGACCGAGGAGCAGAGGGAGCTGTCTTCCCTCGAGAGAGATCTTGGTCCATCTGGGTCACTCTCGCCTGCACTGACTGGTAGCGGCTCTCCCAGGCAAGCGTCTTCCACATCCCTACCTGGAGATGCTGCCAGGGAGTGAACTCGAGACCCCGATGCTCCACCAAGGAGCTACGGCCCCGTCCTCTAAAGGGCAATCGCTTACAGCGCTGGCTCACACGTGTCGTCTCCCGTCCAAATGCAAACCAAGGCAGGCCCCGCTTAGCAAAGGGGGCCATTCGCACTTGCTTCCACAAGGGCAGACCTCCTCCCTCAGACTTAATTGGCGTAATTGACACGGAGTCGATGATCGTGCTTCTCTTCTTGTTTTTAGTTGTGTTTTATGGTTGGTTTTGAATGTTTTTCTGAATGTGTTTTTAATTGTCTGTTTTGTTCTGTCACTGTTTTGTTGTTTTGCTTTGCGAATCGCCCAGAGAACAACTGTTAGGAAATGGCTCTATAAACAAAGTTATCTTACCTTTATCTTATGTTTATGTTATCTTATGTCTGTGTTGCTGTTAATGCCACCCTGCTCATTTTTTGCAAGTGCTTCCAAGGAGGAACACGCTAGTCTGGATGGGTATATGGAACCTCCAGGCTTAGGGGAAATCTACCTCTGAATCACAGTTTCAGGGGAACAGCAGCAGCAGCAGCAGAGGGGGCCTGCCTTCCTCTCCTGCCTGAGGGCTTCCCAGAGGCATCTGGTGGGGGGGCCGTCATGGGAAACAGGGTGCTGGACCAGATAGCCCTTGGGCCTGATCCAGCAAAGCTCTTCTTGGGTTCCAGTCCAGTGCCTGTCTGTCATTCGTACTTGCCAGCACTGAGAGACAATGCCGAGTGTGAGAAGGTAGACCCTCCATCTGTTTTAGCGCGGAGCCTTCGGTATTCCTGGCTTGCTCAGACTTCTCTGGCTCTTTCTTCGCACTGTCATGTGGCGGTGAGTTCCGCAAGACGGGAGCTGGGTCCCCTTGCAAACAGCCGTTGGGAAGCGGAGCGGGTGCCCCAGCCGAGCAGACGCAGGCCTTTCTTTCTTGCCGCCAACGCTTTGATGTGAGATGCCTGTGCGCCTCTTGTTTCAGAGGGGAATGGTTTGTAACCTCCGCCCCATTGGGGAAAGGGCTCTGGGCCTCTCTGGGCCTCTGAGGTTTTGCTTTCCGCGGCAGCCTGGACTCTGCCTTCAAGGGAACTTGCCAGGGTAGGTTGAGGAGCAAACAGTCTTTGCTTTCGACTTAGAGGGACGTCAAAAGGCAGGACAGCCGGTGGGGGGGGGGGCTCTCTTTGCACCTCCGGGCTGAGTCACAGGTGGGGCCCAGCCCCACGCTTGCTTGCTTGCTTGCTTGCTTGCTTGCTTGCCACCACCCCCTTCCCGGCACCTCGCCGTCACGCCACGTGGGCGTGAAACGCCACCATCTGCGCGCACCAGTGGCAACGCCAGCGTGGTGAGTGTGCCTGGCACAGATCGCCCGATTCCCACGGGAGAGGGGGGGGCGCGGCGTGATGAGCAGGGACAGAAGGGCGGGTTTTGCCAGCACGGGCGGGAAGGGGCTGCCCGGAGTCTGGCCGGACGGAGTGGAAGCGGGACGCAAACTGGGCAGACCAAGCGGCGGTGGCGGCGGCGGCGGCGGCGGCGGGGTTGGGGACCCTTGGCATGGCTCTCTTTCTCTCCCCCGTAGGTCGATGGAGCTGAAGGGCCCTCGGAGGCCCGGGAAGGAACAGGGGCCGAGGAAGCTGCTGCCCGCCGAGCCAGACCGCTGGCCCATCCCGGCTCGGGGTTGGCCGCACTGACTGGCAGCGGCTTCTCCAAGGCGGCAGGCAGGGGTCTCTCCCCGCCCTGCCCAGAGAGGCCGCCGGCCAGGGACGGAACCCCGGGGCCCGTCTGCCTGCCAGGCAGATGTGCGCCGTCACGCGGCCGCCCGTCCAAACCCAAACCAGGGCCAACCCTGCTTAGCAAAAAGGGGGCCGCTGGTGCTGGCTGGGGCAGCTTCTCCTCCCGCTCGCTTCCTGCCCGAGGCTGGGCCCGCGACACCCCCCGCGGGCCTGATCCTGGGGCTAGCCAGCCTCCCTCCTCTTGCTCCCTTGCAGGGGTGGCGCGGGGCCCCGCCGGGTGCCACCCCCCTCCTCCCCAGCTGGCCACGGCTCTTCGCGTTGGGCTTTGATCTCGTGCAATTAGTAAAGTGATCACAGGGCTGAAGCTGCTCAGTGGGAAGAGAGAAGCGCTAAATGGGGACTGAAAGGTGGGGCCAATAAGCAGCAGCAGGAATCAGGGCCCCCCCCCCTGCCTTCCCGGGAGGAGAAACTTGCTGGCTGAGACGTGATGTGGGGAGGAGCGGGGGGGGGCAGGCAGGCAGGCAGGCTGGAAGGCAAGACCCACCGCGTTTCTGCCAGAAGGGGGAAGGAAGCTGCCGCCGACTGAGTCAGGCCCGGGGTCCATCTAGCGGAGGATTGCCTGCACTGACCGGCAGCAGGCTCTCTCTCAGCCCTCCCTGGAGATGCTGCCGCCAGGGACTGAACCTGAGGCTCCCCCTACTCTAAGCCACTAATGGCTGCCCTGGAGTTGTGGGCAGGTCGGGGTGGAGGGAGACCCCCCCCCGCCGTGGCCCCCTTCCCCACAGCCCCTCTTCCTCCCCGGGAGACCTTGCTCCTCCATGGCACGTCCCAATGGGCTGGAGACACTCATGGCTGCCCAACCGGAGTCCTGGGGGAGATTCATCGCGAGGGTCTTCGCCCAATCTTGTAAGTGGCGGTGAGTGCATCGGAACAGCCCGGCTGCTGGGTCAGGCCCAAGAGGGGCCATCTAGACCAGCCCCCCATCTCCCACGGGGGCCCCCCACCAGATGCCCCCTCTGGGGAGCAGCCCACCAGCTGGAGAGGAAGGCTGGGCCCCCCTCCTGCTGTTGCTCCCCTGTCGCCACGGAGAGCCATGGGTCCCAGCCCCTTTTAAAGCCATCCAAGCTGGTGGCCCTCACCCCATCCCGTGGCAGGGCGTTCCACAGATTCTGCGTGGTGTGGAGGGAGGGGGGCTTCCTTTTGTGCCGGCCCTCAATGCCTTGGCAGTCAGTGTCCTGGGATGACCTCTGGCCCTTGCAGTCCATTTCACGTATACACAACCGTGTCGGAAGCTGCCGTATCCCGAGTTGGATCGGTTCCCTCCGGCTCAGCGTGGGCTGCACTGACTGGCAGCGTCTCTCCAGGGTTCCAGGCAGCCCTGCCTGGAGATGCTGCCGCCACGGCCAGGGATTGTACCGGTGGGGGGGGGGCCTCCGGCAGGCAGAGCAGAGACTTCGAACTGGGTCTGGGCTGGTTCCCCCGCCTCGGGGCCAGACGCCTCGTCCAGATGTTGCTGGACTACAACTCCCATCACCCCCCAGCTACCCCTGACCATGGCGGGGGAGCGGCAGCTCTACAACAGCTGGGGGGTCCGCCTCCGCCTCCCCTTCGACTGCTCGCCACTCATAGGGACTAGGCACTTGAGCGGCCAGGGGCTTTCTTTGCGAAGAGAGCCGGAGACTCCCCGGCCGCCTCCTGGGCCCCCTCAGCGCCCTGCTTGCGCCCCGCCCTCCCGCGGCCTGTCTACGCCGCGCTCGGCAGCAGAACCGTCTGCGCTGGTCAAAGGAGGCCCTTGAAAGGCGGCGGCACAATGCCCGCCAGGAGGACCAATATGCGGTCAGCCGCCATCAGGTGGAGAGATGGGGAGCTGGCCGGCCCCTCTTCGAAGCCGCGCCGTCTGGCGGGGTGAAAGGCTGGCTTGACCGGGGGCCTTCCAAAGGCTCGCGCGCACCTCTGGCGCGCCGCCTGGACGGCAGGGCGTAGCGGCCGCCCCCTCGGCCCGGAACGGGCGCCCCCGCCTGCCCGCCTCGCCCTCTCCGCCTCGCTTTCTTCCCCACCCTTTGAAATCTCCTCTCGCTTCTTCGGCCAACGGTGTCCTGGCGCCCTGGGAGTCGGGAAGTGGTCACGGGCGGAGAGGAATTCCTCCCCACACTGGCAGGACCCAGCGCCGGGGATTCGGAGCGTGAGGAGGGATTGGCCCATGACTGGGCCGTGGCGCCTCCGCGGTGGTCAAGGTGGGTCACCTCAATGACAGGTGTGAGGGTGCCACGGAGTTCTCCGTGGGGCTCCGTGGGAAGCCACATCGCCGTTGTCCTTCTGGGGAATCGGGCATGGGGCCGGTTTTTCAGCGACGATGAAAGCAAAGTTGTGCCGCCGAGTGGGTGCCGACTCCTGGCGCCCCCGGAAAAGCCCCGTGGTTGTCTTGGGTAGGATCCAGGAGGGGTTGGCCATGGCCTCTTCCCGCACAGGATGAGATGATGATGCTGCCTTTCCGCCTCTTCCTCCATCGCTGCTGCCCAATAGAGGAGTTTCCTGTAGTCTGGGGAACAGACCAGCGGGGGATTCGAACCGGCAACCCCTTGCTTGCCAGGCAAGGCATTTCCCCGCTGCGCCATTAGGTGGCCACAACCAAGTTTTCAAGCGGGGATTATATCTACCCACTTGCCGGGTCTGAAACGTGCCGAGGTTTGTACAAGGGCATGGCCCCGTTGGCAGCGGGATTTCCGGTCCCTCCCACCAGGACCCCTAGCCGGCCGCCAACGGGGCCGACGTTCTCCGTGGACTGCCCCCCCCCACGGTCCTTGCCCTGGCCGGCCACGGTGCTTAGGACCACGTTGCACGGACTGGCGCTCAACTGCCGTGGCCCTTTTCAAGGCTCAGGGCCGGGGAAGGATCATCCTGGCGTTCTTTGCAGGCCGTTTTTTGGGGGGCTCTGCCACCCTGAATCGTTCGGTCCTCTGCTGTTGCTCAAGGTTCCCAATCTGCATCGCTAGACCGGAGTCCGGCGGGCCCCACACGTGCCCCGTTCCGGGGAAATCAAGCTTGGGGGGGGGGGACGACCGCTGGGCTGCTGCCTGACCCACACCCAGCCCTCCCCCTCGCGCCCCGTCTCCCCTCCTAAGGCCTGGCTCTTTTTGGCTCCTGCAAGACCCGGGACTAAATCTCCCCCCCCAGATGCTCGTGAAAGCGGCTGCGTTTCCGTGTCCATCTCGTTCTGGAGGTTTATTGCAGGGAGCGATGAGCAGAGCCCACCCCTTAGCCGCCCCACACACACAACACACAACACAACACACACACACACACACACACACACACACACACAGACGCTGGCCAAGGGCCTGGCCGCCTACCTGGCTTGCTCCGTCTGTCTGCTCCAGGAGAAAGAGCCCCGCGGGGAGGTCCAAGGCCCGGCTGCAAGGGAAGATAAAACTCGGGCTGCTGTCTGCGCTATTGATTTTCCCTATTATTACAGTACACAATTTATAGCCGGCTTTAAGGCCACAATAAGTGGCAAGTGGGAAGGGAGGGGGGGGCGGGGGCAAGCCTTCCAGATGACCTTGGAAACGCTGCTCCCCCCACCTCACCCCCTTCATGATGGAGCAGCAGCAGTGGGGCGGGGGGGCCCACAGAAGGGGGGTCGTGGCCCCCCGCCCCGGTTTGCCTTTGGATGGGGGGCGGCCGTGTGTGAGGGCGGCCAGTGCGGGGCTTGTAGCTGGGGGTGGGGGCAGCGTGTGGGCTGGGCTTCCGTGGCCTCCTCTGGCCGGCTTCTCGGCCCGGGTCTCACTGGGGGAGCCGCCGTGTGGGACCCGGGGGGCCCCCTCTCCCGAACCGTCCACGCTCAGGCGGGGCTGGTCACCTGGGCCGAAGGGGCTACTATTTTCCGCGCCGCGGTGAGCCTTGGTGTGGGGAGGGCAAAGCTCGAGAGCAGAAGGTGTGGGTGGGCTGCCGAAAGCGGACCCTTGGATGGCCAGCCCAGGCCGGCAGCCGCCCTCCCGTCCCGGGCTCCAGGCTCCGGAGTCTCTCCCAGCCCTACCTGGAGACGCTGCCGCCAGGGAGGGAATCTGGGGTCTCCCGCGGGCAGAGCGTGGCCCTTGGGTGACTTCCGGCAACTGGCTCCCGGTTGCCACCTCATAAGGACGCAAGAACAGCCCTGCCGCCGGATCAGGCCCAAGGAAGCCCCGTCTAGGCCAGCACCCTGCTTCCCACAGTGCCCCCCCCCGATGCCGCTGGGACACCCACAGAGAAGAAGGTGTCTCCCCCCACCACCACCACTGGTATTCGGAGGCCTCCTTCCTCTGAGCCTGCAGTCCTCAAGGCTAGTAGCCACTGAGAGCCCCTGCCCTCCACGAACCGGCCTAAAGCCACCCAAGCCGGTGGCCACGACCCCCATCCAGTGGCAGGGAGTTCCACAGATGTGGTCGTGGGCTTCCCTCGGCCAGTCCTCAAGGTCTGGGGGGGGGGTTAGGGTGCTCAGGGCCCAGCGGCAGGAAGGCGTCTCAGCAGGGCTGACATGGCCACCCCCCCCCTTCCGCCAGCAAGAGGCTGGTGGCCCCCCACGGCCCGCCCCTCCGCCTTCCAGGGTGTCATTAAGCCCCAGCCGGCCTCGCCAAATTATGCAAAGATGGAATGATCTCTCGTGGTTTTTATGTGCCAGAACCGCCGGGGCGATGGCTGCGGGATTGCAAGCAGCTGCCACGCCATCAGAAACAATCATTCTAAACAGCTGGGAGCTGCCAGTTATTTATGACGCAGCGCCCGAGCGAGGGGAGGCAGGGTGGCGCCTCTGTCACGGCAGCAGAGCCCAGCCCTGGGCGGAGACCGGCACCGGGAGCGGCGGCTGCTGCTGCTGCCGACGGAGTCGGGCACTGGTCCCAGGCCTAGCTCAGCGTTCGCTACACTGGCTGCCGCTGCCAGTCAGAGTAGGCAATCCTGAGCGGGATGGACCCAGGCTCTGGCCTGGCAGCCTCCTTGGTTCCTGGCCAACAGTTTCGAGGAGGGGGACGAGCATCCGCTGTGCGTGCAGAAGGACCCCGGCTCCCTCACACTGACAGCTTCTTCTAGGGCGGGGAACAAACCACCCCTGCCTCAGACCTTGGAGAGCTGCTGCCAGTCAGTGCAGACAGTCCTGAGCTGGATGGACCAAGGGCCTGACTCAGTCGAGGGCAGCCTCTGATCTTAAGCAGAGAGCCCCCTGCTTCCCAGGTCGAAGGTTCCCGGTTCCATGCCTGGCAGCATTTTCAGACCGGACCAGGAGAGACATCCCCACCCGCAGCCTTGGAGAGCTGCTGCCAGTCAGTGTAGGCGACCCTGAGCCAGGCAGACCACGGGTCTGACTCAGTAGGCAGCAGCTCCTTATGTCTCTGTGCTGGCGGCGGGGGGGGGGGGCGGGGGGGAACGCTGCAGTTGGCAGAGGCCGCTCCCCGAGCTTTCTCAGCCTTCTCTCAGCCTGCTTGTTGTGCTCCTTCTCCGACAAGCCTCGCGCGGTCCTGCGGGACTCCCCGCCGCCGGAGCGGAGCTGTAAACAATGCAGGGCGGCCTGCAGGGGCCAAGCCCCGCCGAGAGACCAGGAGCAGAGACTCCGGGAGGGAGGCGTGGCGTCTCCAAGGCCGCTGGCAACCCGGCGGCGGCGGAGACGGCTCCTTGGCCGGGCAGCGAGCCCGTCTTGCAGGAGAGCCAGGCTCCGCTCTGGCCGCGGCTGCTGCCTCCCCGTTAATGCCTCCCCGGGGCGCCCGGGAAGAGGAGCAGCTAATGAAGGCCATTTATAACCGCCTTGCTGCTGCTGCCTAATGGCCGGGGAGGCTGCCGGCCGGGCCCAGCCGGGGAGGAGGGATGCTTGCCCGCCTCCATTCGGCAATGCCTAATTAGAGCCCAATTAGAAGAGCCAGCGCCCTTCCCTTCCGGACACAGGCCTGTGAGCAGGCGGAGAAGGGCAGGCAGGAAAAGGCCACCAGGCTGGTGGGCCTGGGGGAGGGGCCCAGGGAGCTGCTGCCTGCTGAGTCCGGCCCTTGGTCCGTCCAGGGCAGGACTGTCTGCTCTGGCCGGCAGCGGCCCTCTAAGGTTTCGGGCTGGAGGTCCTGCCAGGGACTGAACCGGGGACTTTCTGCACGCCAAGGCAGAGGCAGTCCTGCAGGGTGGTGGCCCCAGCCCGGCTGAAAGCGAGGAAGCCGCCTCCTTCGACCGACTGGTCTGTCTAGCGGAGGAATGTCTACTCCAGGTCTGCTCAACTTTGCCCCCACCCCACCCCCAGCTGATTTTGGACTACAACCCCCATAATCCCCAGCCACAGTAGAAGAGGGGCTCTGTGGCTCGGAGGTGGACTGCCCCTGGCTCTGGAGGCTCTGCCTTGGGCTCCTTGCAGCCTGAGAGGGAGGGAGCGGAGGGAGAGGCCACTCTGGTCTCTGCCGAATGGGCTGTCCCTGGACAGACGACGACGGGCCCGGAGCCAATTCCGCCGGCCTGGGCAGGCAGCAGGCGCTGGTGGGCAGGGGCGTCCTTAGGGGGTGGCCTGTGGGGGGGAGAAGAGCTGGCCCGGGGGGGGGAGCAGCCGGCAGGCACTCAGCGTCCCCTTGGCTAAGCAGGGTCCTCCCTGGTTTGCACTGGAATGGGAGGCTGCCTGGGAGCCCTGCAAGGCGGGCCTGCTGGGTCTGGAGGGGGGCCCGGGCCATGTCCACCCCCCCCAGCTCCCCCCAAATTGCCAATTACAGCAGCCCAGCGCCAGGCCACGGTTAGCCGCTCCCCAAGTGGGCTGCTTGCTTGGAAGAGGGGGGGGTCCAGGGGAAGGGGGGGCCCAGCAGGCAGCTGCCCCGGCCGAGAAAGCAAAGAGGCTGCCCGGCGAGTCAGACCTCTGGCCCAGCGAGCTCCGTGCACTGACCGGCAGCAGTTCTCCCAGGTCGGAGACGGGGCTCGTTCCCAGGTGGCCCCGGGAGATGCCGGGCCAGGGGCCCCCAGGCGGGGGTCTGCTTCGCACGGGGGGTCCTCCAGACGAGGAAGCTGCCGCCTGCTGAGCCAGGCCCTCGGCCCAGGTGGCTGTGTCCTGTCCACACTGACCGGCAGCAGCTCTCTTGACGTCCTCCCTCCCTCCCCTCTCTCTCTCTCTCTCGCACATGCAGGCAGATGCTGGGAGCTGCTGCTGCTGCTGCTGCTGGGGCTAGAGGTCCGCAGCCTGTGGGGCTGCCCCGTGGACTGCGTCTGCTACCCGGCGCCCATGACGGTCAGCTGCCAGTCGCACCACTTCTCCGCCCTCCCGGAGGGCATCCCCCGGGACAGCGAGCGCCTCTTCCTGCAGAACAACCGCATCTCCCGGCTGCCGCGCGGCCACCTCAGCCCCGGCCTGGTCACCCTCTGGGTCTACTCCAACAACCTCACCTTCGTCGACCCCCAGGCCTTCCGGGGCTTGGCCCAGCTGGAGGAGCTGGACCTGGGCGACAACCGCCACCTGCGGGAGCTGGCCCCCGAGACCTTCCGCGGCCTGGCCCGCCTCCACGCGCTGCACCTGTACCAGTGCGGCCTGCGCGCCCTGCCCGCCGGCCTCTTCGGCGGCCTGCACAGCCTGCAGTACCTCTACCTGCAGGACAACCAGCTGGAGGCCCTGCCGGAGGACCTCTTCGCCGACCTGGCCAACCTCAGCCACCTCTTCCTGCACGGCAACCGCCTGGCCGCCCTCCCGCCCCACGCCTTCCGCGGCCTGCCCCAGCTGGACCGCCTGCTGCTGCACCAGAACCGGCTGCAGAGCGTCCACCGCAGGGCCTTCCAGGGCCTGGCCCGCCTGACCCTCCTCTTCCTCTTCAACAACAGCCTGGCCCAGCTGCCCGGGGAGGCCCTGGCCCCGCTGGCTGCCCTGGAGTACCTCCGCCTGAACGGCAACCCCTGGGACTGCGGCTGCCGGGCCCACTCCCTCTGGGACTGGCTGCGCCGCTTCCGGGGCTCCAGCTCCGGCGTGCCCTGCGGCGACCCCGCCGGCCTGCGGGGCCAGGACCTCAAGGAGCTGCCGGCCGCCCTCTTCCGGCCCTGCCTGGCCTCGTCCGAGTCGCGGCCCCAGAGCCACGGGCCCCCCCGGGACCACCCCCGCCCGCCGCCGCCGCCCCGCGCCGCCTCCTCCGCCGAGAAGGGCCCGCGCCCGGGCTACCGCAAGCCCGGCAAGAACTGTACCAAGAGCCGCCACCGGACCACCCAGCCGGCCTCGCTGGGGCCCTGGAAAGGCGGCCCGGAGATGCGGGACTTTGAGCACAAGGCCGGCCTGGGCCTGCTGCCCAAGCCCAAGGGCAAGTGCCCGCAGCGGACCGCCCTGCTGCCGCCCAGCGGCGTGCAGCAGGCCGCCGGCGGGATCCTCAGCGCCGGGGCCCGGGGGGTGGGGGCCGGCGCGGCCCTGCTGGCCGCCCTGGTGGCGCTGGCGGTGATCGTCCGCTGAGCCGGCCGGCCGGCCAGCCCGCCCGCCCGCCCGCCCCCGAGGGGGGTCTTGCTTCTGGTTCGGTCTGTGGAGGAGGGGGCCTCCCGGAGGCGGGGACACGGGCGCAGGGCCTTCTTGGTGGTGGTGGTGGTGGTGGTGGCCCCCTCCACGGCCGGCCAGGAAGGGCATTACAAGCAATAGCGGCACCCAGGCTTCCGACGGAGAGCACCCCCCCACACACACACCCCTTGACCCGGGCGACCGGAGCGCCCCCCCGCCCCCGTTTGGTGACTGGATGGACCTCCGCAGACCCCCGGGGTTGAGGAGGGGGGAGCACGGAGCGGCCACCGAGGAAGCCGACGCTCAGGGCTCCAGGCCACGGACCGGGCGTGGGCCAGGCCCTCCCACTCCTCCCAGCCAAGGCAGGCTGGCCTTCCCTTGGACGACCGTCCCCCCGGTGCCCCCCAGGGCCGAGCCGGGGCAGCCCAAAGGCAAGAGGAGGAGCTGGACCTGGGCTGCGGGGGGGGGGAGGCAGAGACCTTCCGCCGGCCCCACTTTTTGTAACTCGGTGTTCACAGACCCAATAAAGCCAATGCACAGGTTGTCCCCCCCCCGCCCCGGCCCCTCCGTGGGGCCCCGTCTTGTGTCCGGCCTGCGGAGAACTTCTGGACGACGGGCCGAAATGGGGAGCCGCTTGGGGAGGGGGTGGGGGGGCGCCGAGGCCGAGGTGTGGGGCACGCCTGCTCGCCAGGGGCTGCGTGGGCAGGAGGGCACCCAGGGAGCAATCTACACACACACACACACACTCTTTGGGGGTGCAATGGTCTGCAGAGCCAGCAACCCCTTCCCCACGCTGGATTCTCAGCATCAGTTGGCGGGGGGCTCATTCGGGATGTCCAGAGTCTTTTCGGCATCATCCAAGGCTGCAGAGCTTGGGCATTCCAGCTGCGGGTTGGACTACAACTCCCCGCATCCCCTGCTGCAGGGGGGTGATGGGAGTTGCAGTCCAACATCTGCAGGAGGGCCGGAGGTGTGCGGCCCTGGTATAATCCATATCCTGTGTGGGGCGGGCGGTGGGGGGGGAAGGAGGGGGATTCCCCAGCCCCGGGGAGTTTCTCAAACGTGGGTCCCGAGATTATATGTGGGGCTATCCCCGCCTTGTGGCTGGGGGGGGGGGTGACCGGAGCTGAGGTCCGCCGACACCCGGGGCCCTCTGTCCGAGCAGGGTTAGCCTGGCCAAGGGCCTGGAGAGCTGGCCGGAGGGTCAGGCCAGGGGTTGTGGGTTCGAGTCCTCCGGTGCAAGGGGGCCGGCCCCCAGAGCCTGGGTTGAGGGCAGGGCTGCTGCACAACCCTGGGGGGGGGCAGTTGGGAGCCCAAGAGCTGGAGGGCTGGCGTGCCTCAGCCTGGAGGAGGAGGAGGACCCCTCCCATCCGCCCCCCACTTGTGTCCCTCATCCTGCAAGGAAAGGTTGCTCAGCCCAGCCAGACCCCTTTCAGAGACCGGGGGGGGGGGGGATTTCGGCAGGCCTGGTTTGTCGCCCAGAGGACGGAGAAGCGGCACCTGCTAAAATTCACCCCCCCCCCCCCGCCGCCTGCTGTGCATGTCTGGCCGTCCCGGCCAAATCCCGGATGGTGGCCCAGCCAGAGAGAAAGAGAGAGAGAAGAGGCTTTCTGGCAGGAGTTGGGGGGGGTGGTGGGGGGCTTCCTGCCCATCACCTCCCCCACGCCCCAGGCAGGGAGGGCAGCTTGGCACACTCGAGGGGAGGAGGAGGAGGAGGAGGAGGGATGTGCCAGCCGGCAGCCCTGCCCGTCCCTCTGGGCAGCGTCCCTGGCCGGGTCGGGCGAGGCTGCGCTGACCCACCCTGCCTCCCCGGGGCCAGCAGCCCCACACACACCCCGCCGCCCCCCCCCCGGCCGACACGTGCACGCGCCCACGTGCCCCCCTCCGGCCTCCCAGCAGCCAGGCCGGCCCCTTCGCTTCTGGGCGGGACCATTGTGGGGGGGGGAGAGTGGGGGGAGGATGCAGAATAACCCCCCCCCCTGCAGCTTGCAGCCGGCCTCTCCATTGCTCCCCTTCACTCCCGCAAAACAAGCGGCGGCAGCAGCAGCAGCAGCAAATATTTACATGCCGCTTTGCAACAAATGTTTCCAAAGCGGCTTCCGCGAGGAAGTGATCAATCAATCCGATTGTCCCAAGGGGAGGAAACTCCGCCTGGGGCTGTTCGGAGGCATTTCCCCCGGAAGCAGAGCCGCTGCTGCCCACCGGGGAGAGGGGGCCCTCCTGGCAGGGGTGGGGGGCCCAGCGCCCGCAGCAGCCGGCCGCAACGCCAGCAAGGGGATCCTCCTGCAGGCAGAGAGGGACGCGGGGAGCCGCGCTGCCTCCGGCTGAGTCAGGCCCTCGGCCCACCTGGCGCAGGGCTGTCCCTGCACTGACTGGCAGCAGCTCTCCCTCTCCTCCCACCCTGACCTGGGACCTTGGGGTGAGAGGCAGGACTGCCTACCCACCCGGACTGGCAGCAGCCGCTCCGGCCCGGAGTCTACCCCAGCCCGACCTGGAGGTGCTGCTGCCAGCCGGGGACCTCCTGCAGGCAGAGGCGGGCCCCTGAGTTGGGGCCCGGCAGGCCTGCAGCGGCCTGCCAGCCCGAGAGGAGACGGAGTGGGGCAGGGGGGCTCGCTGGAGGGGCCAGGGAGCCCCCCCACTCTGCTCGCTGGGCTCCTGGTGCTGGGCGCGGGCGGGGGGGAGCTCGCTTGAGTGGAAGAGGCCCTTAATCCCACCCACGTGCTGCTGCCTGCCAGGGCGGGGCGGCGTGGGGCGGGGGAACCAGCCAGCCAGCCAGCGAGCAGAGGAGCCGTGACCTACTTTTCGGGCGGCTGCGGGGAGGGCAGGAGCCACCCAGCCGGAAGGAAGAAGGGAGGGAGGGAGGGAGGAGGAAACCGGGGTGGGGGAGGACAGCGCTGGCTCTCTGCAGGGCCCTGCCGGGGTCGAGAGGCTGGGCCAGCAAAGGGGGGCCGTGGGGGGGGGCGAAGACGGAGAGTGCCGGGCAGAGGGGGCAGCCAGGTCCTTGGGGAGCCTGGACCTAGAGAGCCCCCCCCCTGCTGCAAGTTAAGCATCACCCCCACACACACACACAGACAGTATTTGTTTTTAATCACGTGGGCTCTTGTGGGCCCCCAGAGGGGCTCTTCTCCCTGGACTTTGGGGCAGCATCTCTCCAAAGCTGCAGGGCAGGAGTCTTTCTCAGACTGACCCGGAGATGCTGCTGCTGCTGCCAGGGAGTGAACCCGGGACCTTCTGCGTGCCAACCTGAGGTCCTACCACTGAGTAGTATCCTAAGGAAGGATAATCCTAGGCGACATTGGAAGCGGCTGTCTACCGAGTCAGACCCTTGCTCGTTCTATCTCAGTCGTGCCTGCTCTGGCTGGCAGCAGCTCTCCGAGGTTCCAGGCAGGAGTCCTTCTCGGCCCGACGCGGAGATGCTGCCAGGGGCTGAACCGGGGACCTTCCGTGTGCAAAGCAGGAGCTGCACCAGGGAGCGACAACCACACCCCTTCAGGGGACTAGCTTACAGCAGAACAGTGCTCACACACGTGGTCACCCATCCAAATGCAAACCAAGGCAAACCTTGCTTAGCCAAGGGGATAGTTCCAGCTCGCTACCGCCAGGCGCTGCATCCAGCAAGAATGAACTCAGCACTTCCGGCCAGCATTAAAGACGGTCTACCTCACACGGACCATGCGTCACACGCTCCGTTCCAGCCTGAGGGTGGGTGTCCTCTCCTGCCCGCCGCGTTGAGAAAGTGCTTCTCCAGTCACTCGCCCTCCATAACGGACAAAAACGCACACCCTGGGAGGGGGGGGGGAAACAGCACCAATAAAGCACATTGCTCATAGGAGCCAAACTAAATTATTAGGGCAAATTCAGTCCCCAAAAGGACTTGGAGGAAAATATAAATAGGTTGTGGCAACTGGCTGGTGTGTGTGTGGGGGGAAACCCACACATCCATTAGTCCATGGGCCGGCAGGGGTGGGGGCTCATTACCACCTGGGGGGGGCAAAGTCTCCGCTCTTTACCACCAGGGCAGATGGCCGAGGCAATCGTGTCGAGGTAGCACAGGCCACAGAGGAAGCCACCGTAGCCCGAGTCAGACCCTTGGTCCATCTAGCTCAGGACTGTCCGACTCTGACTGGCAGCCGCTCTTCGGGTTAAACGCTTTGAAAAGTTCTTCGAAACACAGGCAGAAACTCCCTTGAAATTTTAGTGTGGTCAGAAGGCAGGCCGGTCCCCCGGAGAGGACTCCAGGGAGAGAGGACAGCCCTTTGCTCAGGGCGACCCTGACCCTCTCCTCTGTGCCAAGAGGAAAGCTGGTCTTGGGGTCGCAGGCATGGCCGGTCCCCTTTGCTAAGCAGGGTCCGCCCTGGTTGCATATGAAAGGGAGACTTGATGTGTGAGCAGCACCGGAAGAGATTCCCCTCTTAGGGGATAATGGGGCCACTCTGGGAAGAGCATCTAGGTTCCCAGTTCCCTCCCTGGCAGCAGCATCTCCAAGAAAGGGCTGAGAGAGAGATTCCTGCCTGCAACCCTGGAGAAGCCGCTGCCAGTCTGTGAAGACAATCCTGAGCTGGATGGACCCAGGGTCTGACTCAGTATATGGCAGCTTCCTCTGTTCCGGTGGCTGCGGAGGGGCAACCATCCCCTCTTCCCCAGCTCTAGGTGGGGAGACGCCCATCGAAACTCACTATGAGCCTTCTTCGTCCCCCGAGATGCTCCTGATGGCCCAAATTTGTGGGCCTGGCCCACGGACTCCTAGGAGCTGCAAAACATCCTTATGGCAAATTAAGTCTCCCAAGGACCGGGAGGGAAAGGTATAGGGTTTCTCGGTTGCCATGGCAACCGGCTAGGAAAGCCCGCCCTGCCCGGCTCCACAAAAAAGTCTGGGAGGAACTTGCGTCGGCTGCATCTGGGCCTTAATTCCTCGAGCGGGTCATAAAATGCAGCTTATCCTACTATCCTCAGCGTCCGGGCCTTCCGCCGCTAATGAGAAAATATATCTGCTCAAGACCTTCTTACTGTTAAAATATCCCTGCCCATATCCCCCAAATACGATTTATCAATTTATTTTATTTCTTACACCTTGCATTATGCCGTGGGTTGTTGTTTTTTTCCCCCTGGCACCCTATTAACATGATAAATAGTCCTGGGGGGGGGGAGAAAGGAGGCGATTAGGAGCATCGTAATGGGACACGGGGTTGGAATAAAATAAACCCTGGGCAGGCAGGCAGGCGAGGGCTGGGTGTGAGGGAGGGGGCCAGCCAGGTCCCCCCCGCCCCGCTTCTTCATCGGGCTGCATTAAGGGGACCGAGTGTCAGTTGACTTCGGAGGCCATCCAATTCCCATTAAACTTGGTTCGGAGATTGCATCAAAGCCACTCACATGTTTTAATCTGAGGCAAGGGCTGCTGCTGTAGTTGGGGTTTGTGCCTTGGGGCACCCTCTGTGCACCAAAGCAGACACTGTGCATAATGAACTATTTTTATGTTATCGGGATCACGGAAGAGATAGCAAGAGAGAGAGAGAGAGAGAGGAGTTTGGGGTTTTTCTTCCTCCCAGTTTAGGGAGTGGTTTCTTATCCCGACACCACCACCTGCTGGCCACAGGGGGAATGCCAGCCACTGCGGGTGGTGGTGGTGGTGCGGGCAAGGGGCCTTCCACCGCTTGCTTCAGATCTTGGGGACCCAGGACTGCCTCCTGCTTAGTATCGACACCCTCCAGGGGCTCCGGGCTCCTCGGGGGTCTCTCCTCCCCAGCCCTGCCAGGGAGGGAACCGGGGGCCTTCGGCGTGCCAAGCTAGGGGCTCTTCCGCTGAGCGGAAGAAGTCGCTCTCGGGGGAATTCCTGCCCTGCAGACAGAGGAAGCTGCCTTCTCCCCGAGTCAGACCTTTGCTCCATCTAGCGAGTGCTGTCTGCTCTGGCCGGCAGTGGCGCTCCAGGGTTCCAGGCCAGAGTCTCTCCCAGGCCGCCTCAGGGAGGCTGCCAGGGGTTGAACTCGGGGCCTTCGTGCTCTGGCACCCGAAAGGGAAAGGGAAAGTGTGACGCCGAGTCGGTGTCGACTCCTGGCGCCCACAGAAAAGCCCTGCGGCTGTTTTGGGTAGAATCCAGGAGGGGTCGGCCATGGCCTCTTCCCTCGCAGTATGAGATGATGATGAGGCCTTCCAGCATCTTCCCTAGATCGCTGCTGCCCAATATAATGCCAGAGGGGATTCGAACCGGCCACCTTCTGCTGGCGAGCCGAGCGTTTCCCCGCTGCGCCACTTCAGGGGGCTCCCATCCCCAGAAGAGCACCCTCCAAATTGGGTCTGTGTCACAGAAGATGACCTAGGAAGCCACCTTAGACTGAGTCAGACCCCTGGGCCCCTCTAGCTCAGGATTTCCTGCTCTGACTGGCAGCAGCCCTTTGGGGTATGCGACGGGGGCCCTTCTCAGCCCTACCCGGAGAGGCGGCCGTGGAGTCACCTTGGGATTTTCTGCATTCAAAGCAGATGCTCTGCCACTGAGCATCTACAGCCTCATCACCCAAGAACTCCAGCCAACATGGACATTCTGGGTCGCAGAGGAGGGGAATAAACCCGCTTGCACGGTCCTCGGCGGATGCACCAGGAGAGGAAAGTGATCGCTGCATCAAAGCACATCTCCTGCACGCTTGGACACATACCACGTGTCCCCCTTGTTTTCATTGTGAGATTAATTTTCCGTCTGCAATTAGGCAGTTTCCTTTGACTTCTGTGCACTGCCTTAGCAGCAGCAGCAGCTGAAAAGCTGTTCGGAAATCTTGCAAACCGACCGACCAACCTCATCCTGGAAGGTGTGTGTGTGTGGGGGGGGGAACCTCCAGCTCTTTTATTTCATTTCCACGCCCTGCCTGCAGCGGCTGAAAAGATGCTTGGAAATCCTGCCAGCCCACTTCATGGGGGGTGGAAAAGGGGGGGATTCTTCCCCTAGGCTAGAGAGGCAGCAGGCGGTGATAGGGTACTGGCTACCATCTGGGTAGGATGCTGTATTCAGCACTGTCGCCAGGAGGGAGGAAAGGTATACCCTACGCCATCCCACCCGGATTGCGGCAGACACACCATCACTTCCCCTCCTCCCACCTCGATCCGACAGTTTCTCGGGAAGAAGCCACACGAGGCTGGGAGCCCGGCTGGATGCTGCCGATGGTCAGAACCGGCCCCACGAGGCCCTGCTTTTAAGAGAGGAGGGCGTTCTCACGGTCCCTCCCCGCTTTGCTTATCTTATTTTAGCACACACACAACTCCCTTGGGAAACATCCCAGACAAGCCCTGCGCTGGAGCTGGCAAGCCGACAGCCCATACGGCTCGGGGCCAAACGCCGTCTCGCTCTTCTGGTGAGGAGCACAGGAAGCTGCTGCATACCGAGTCAGGCCCTGGGTCCATCTAGCTCAGTGTTGTCAGCACTGACCGGCAGCGGCTTCTCCAAAGTTTCAGGCAGGAGTCTGTCCCAGTCCGACCTGGAGATGCTGCCAGGGAGGGAACTGGGGACGTTTTGCACGCAGAACGTATTGATTCATTGATTAAGTGCTGTCAAGTCAATGTCGACTCTTAGTGACCCCAGAGTTCAATTCTCTCCAGGATGACCTGTCTTCAGCTTGGCCTGTAAGGTCTCTCCATGGTGCCTTCATGGCTGTCGTGATTGAGTCCATCCACCTTGCTGCTGGTCGTCCTTTTCTTCTCTTCCCTTCCACTTTCCCCAGCATGATGGACTTCTCCAGGGAGCTGGGTCTTCTTCGCACAATGTGTCCAAAGTATTGATAGTTTCAGCCTGGTCGTTGGTGCCTCGAGTGAAAATTCAGGATTGATTTGTTCTATGATCCACTGGTTTGTTTTCCTGGCTGTCCGTGGTCTCCTCAAAAGTCTTCTCCAGCCCCCAAGTTCAAAAGCCTCAATGCTTTCCCTCTCTTGCTTCTTCCAAATCCAGCTTTCCCATTCATAGAGCGCCACGGGAAAAGCCATGGTCCGGACGATTCTAGTCTTTGTGGGTGTAGACACGTCACGGCATCATCTCCATAGCCGTTCCAAGGCCTTCGTTGCTTGCAACCCTCTCAAGTGCTAGTCTGCAGCGTATTTCTGGAGTGCTGGATCCTTTACGGTTCATGGCCGATCTGAATCGTTCTCTAGCCTGACAATACGTGGATGCAAGAAGCTGCCCGTGACGGAGACAGACCATTGATTCAGATGCGGCTGTCTTAATTACCATCGTTGATCTTATACAAATGCACACAATGGCAATGCTACAGCGGCTGAAAACGGGTCCATTAGCTCAGTCTTGTCTGCACCGACTGGCAGCAGCTTCTCCAAGGTTGCAGGCAGGAGTCTCTCTCAGCCCTATGTGGTTGGAGATGCTGCCAGGGAGGGAAAGCAGGAACCTAGATGCTCTTTGCAGAGGGGCTCCATCCCCTAAGGGGAATCTCCTCCCGTGCTCACACAGGTAGTCTCCCATTCAAATACATACCAGGGCAGACCCTGCTTAGCATGCTTGCTAGCACAAGACCAGCTTGCTAGCACAAGACCAGCTCTCCTGATAGGAACAGAGGAAGCTGCCATATACTGAGTCAGACCCTGGGTCCATCCAGCTCAGGGCTGTCTACCCAGACTGGCGGCAGAGGCTTCTCCAAGGTTGCAGGCAGGAGTCTCTCTCAGCCCCATCTTGGAGATGCTGCTGGGGATTGAACCCGGGACTTTTGGTTTGCAAAGCAGAGGCTCCAACATGGAGCAATTCCTATTAATTTTATGAGTGGCCTATTACACCTGTTCTTATGGATGTGATGAGCCCCTCCCCAGCAGCAATACATTGGGGGAGCAGGGGATATATGGTTTAAATAAGCAACATCTCTATTATTATGCTCAAAGATTATACGTGATCCACTTGTGGAACTCTCTGCCACAGGATGTGGTGACGGCCAACCACCTGGATGGCTTGAAGAGGGGTTTGGATGACTTCATGGAGGAGAGGTCTATCAAGGGCTACTAGTCAGAGGGCTGTGGGCCACCTCCAGCCTCAAGGGCAGGATGCCTGTGAATACCAGTTGCGGGGGAGTAACAGCAGGAGAGAGGGCAGGCCCTCAACTCCTGCCTGTGGCTTCCAGCGGCATCTGGTGGGCCACTGTGCGAAACAGGATGCTGGACTAGATGGGCCTCCTTGGGCCCGATCCAGCAGGGCTGTTCTGATGTTCGTATGTAAAGACACGGCAGGGCTTGTGGGTCTACTTGTATGCCAAGCACTGGCTCTGGTGGTGAGCATGTTTGTGTGGCAGGAGCCCGGCCGTGGGGTGCTCCCCAAGGGACCCTCATCACACGCAGAGCTCGTCCTCTCTGCCACTCTGGTCCAGGGCTGCTCGGTCTGTCCCTTGATGCGCCGCCTTTGAAGTGACATCAAGGCGGAAATAAAAAGGCTCTCCCGATACGTTTCCCCTGGCGCCTGTGGGTTTAATCTTGGAATCCCAGAAGCGCCAACTGTTTTCAACCGGTGGGTAGCCTGGGAGTCGGTTCTCTCTCTTTCCAAGCAGCCCTGACACGTTCACATTGGTTAGGCCGGCCAACATTTGGCGGAACGGAACGTAGGACGAACCCGACTTGGTCGTGCCCAGGTGGCGGAGAGGGGAAAGCTTTTGCTCCATTTCTTAATGTGTCTCTCCCGCTCTTCCTCCAGGGAGCCCAGAGTTCGGGACGTGGTTTGTCTTCACACCCACCCTGTGAGGTAGGTTAAGGGGGGAGAGAGACATGCCTGGCCCGGAGTCCCCCCAGCGACTTGCAGGGCAGAACAAGGACCCCAATGTGGGTGTCTCCGGTCCTCGTCCCACGCTCTAACCACCGCACTAACACTGGAAAGAAGAGCCGGTCTTGTGTTAGCAAGCACGGATCGTCCCCTTTGCTAAGCATCGGCTGCCCTGGTTTGCATTTGGATGGGTGACAATGTAGGAGTGCTTTTAAGATATGCCCCTCAGGGGATGGAGGCTCTGCTTGGCAGGCAGAAGGCCCCAGGTTCCCTCCCTGGCGGCAGCAGCAGCATCACCAGGTCGGGCTGGGAGAGACCCCTGAGCCTGGAACCCGGGAGAAGCCGCCGCTGCCAGTCAGTGCAGGAAGAACTGTTCCTTCCCTGCTTCGGTTGCTGTCAGCCTCCTCCTGATCTGGTGTGAGGAAGCGTCTGTCTCTTGGCAGAATCTGAAGACTTGGGCACACATTCGGGGATTGTTCTTGAACAAAGGAGTCCAAGAATAGTTTTTATTTCCTGCTTCTGAATTCCCTCCACTTTCCTCATGGTTTCCATGGCGGTCGGTCTCCGGATCAGGGACAAATGAGATCTAATGGGCCTGCCTGTCAAGAGCCGAATCGGTCCTCGGGGATGTGCACATTCATAAACCGAGAGTGCCTCGCTGCACGGAACTGCCAGCACGAGACCAGGTTTTCTTCCTCACGTGCTTTCCCGTCTGGACAGACATTCCCACCACCAGCTCACTGGGCTGAGGAACGGGAGCTTGCTGGGGAGGAGGAGAGCTGGCCTGGTGGGTTAGGGTTAGGGTTAGGGTTAGGGTTAGGGTTAGGGTTAGGCAGGGTCTGCCTTGGCTTGCCTTTGGACGGGAGACTCCAGGTGGGAGCGCTGTCAGAGACTCCCCTCTTAGGGGATGATGGGGCCGCTCTGGGAAGAGCACCGAGGCTCCAAGTCCCCTCCCTGGCAGCAGCATCTCCAAGATCGGGCTGCTGGGAGAGATTCCTGCCGGCGACCTGGGAGAAGCCGCTGCCAGTCTGGGTCGACAATCCTGAGCTGAGTGTGTGTGTGTGTGTGAACTCCAAGAGAGTTTGCGGGGAGCTCCAAAAGGATCTCTCCAAACCGGGGGAGCGGGCGACCGAGTGTCCAGCGCGGCTCAGTGTCAAGTGGTGCCTATGACGGGGGCCAGAGAAACCCCCAGCCTCACCTCTGCGCGGACAGGGTCCGAGCTGCCCCTGGCGGGATTAGAGGGGCCTTGGGCTGCTGTCCCTGGCGGCAGCATCTCCTGGCTGGGGAAGACCCCTGCCGGAGACCCTGGAGAGACCAGCGACGCCCAGCCTGTGGCACTCTGGATCTTGCTAGACCCACAACTCCCATCACCCTCAGCCCCCATAAGGAGTGGCTGGGGATGATGGGAGTTGTAGTCCACCCACAGCCCGAGCACCCACCCCTGGTGCAGCGGCGCCCTCTCCTCGGCGGTCCCAACGCACCCTCCTCCGCCAGCAGGGAACACGCCCTGCCTTGGCAAACCCTGCCTCTTCTGCAGCACCGGCTGCTGCGTCCCGATTAACCCGGGGCGCTGCCTCCAGACGTCCTGCCCCCCTGTCCGTCCCCAGATGACCTCTGGGGCTTTGCGGGCTGGACCACAGCTCAGGGCCGGAGCCGCTGCTGCTGCCGCTGGGGTGGAGAAGGCCGCTGGGTCCAGCCCCAGCTAGGAGGGCCCAACAGGCAGCGTTGGCAGAGCGGCCAAGGCTGGAGAGATGGGAGAGCTGGCCGGGTGGGAGCAAGCAGGCCCGGCCCCCCGAGCTCAGCAGGGCCTGCCCTGGTTGCTGCAGGTGAAGGGGAGACTAGAAGGGTCAGCAGCCCTGGAAGAGAGACCCTTCTTAGGGGCCTGACCCACCAAAGGTCACTCTTGGGCTTGCGTGAGGCAGGATGCTGGACTGGGTGGGGAGGGGCATTCTTAGACGACAAATGAGGATTAAAAAACAAGGCTCCCTGTTTGTCCCCAAAGGGCTCACCACCTCAAAAAGAAAGATCAGCTCGACCCCAGCCACTGGAGGGGTGCTGTGCTGGGGGCGGAGAGGGCCGGTTGCTCTCCCCCTGCTCCATCCAGAGAATCGCCACTCTTTAAAAGGCTCAGAGCAGACTCTGGAAGGCTCTCCCGGCGGCTCCTCGGTCTCCATCGCAGTTTTTTAGAAAGTGTGTTGAATTGGGGCTGTTTACTTAGCCAGGCTTTTATATGATGGTCTCTCCTGCTGCCTCTTTGCATTTCGTACCGTTCTGATGCTTGTGTTTTAAATCTTTTCGGTCAGATTTGTTTTATAGTGTCGCTTAATATTTTAACTGTGTCACTTTTATAGTCCCGTTTTGAATTTCTGTGTGAACCGCCTTGGGATTGTTTTGATGAAAGGTGGTCCGCATACTTAACAATAAAAACCAGTAACGGGTAAGGTCCCTCCCGGCTCTTCTTCCGGCAGGGGTCCGGTTTGCGTTCCCAGCTGGAGGTCCTGCAGATGGGTGGCTGAGCTGCAACTCCCCTCCCCTCCAGCCACAACTTCTTGGGGAATCCCGGCTCTCCTCTAGACCTCCAGTGCCTGGATTAAAAGCCCCCGCGTGTGGATTCTTGGAGAGCAGAGAAGGCAGCAGACTTCCCCCTTTCTTCGAGGCTGCGTTCTAGCAGCACCCCAAATATCCCGCACGAACTTCACTGGGGAGGCCGGAGACCAGGCGGCTGGCTACCCAAGGAGGCGGCCAGCTGCCCATGACCTTGCCCCGGAGATCAGCTCCCAGCTTCCCGGACACAAGACCCGAATCTATGCATCTCGGCGGCAAGGACCCGAGTTCTCCTCTCAGTGAGTCAACGGGAGGACAAGTTAGCCTCCGGGTGCTAAGTATACTCCAACCCAGTGGCAGGAGCCAGCCATGGCTGCTGTTCTGAGGATGGCGGGGGGGCAGCACAGGGGCTCACAGCATTTAGCTGCGCAGTCCTGGAGCATTTGCCTTGCTAGAAAGCGAGCCCCCGCAAAAACACACACACACACCCCCCCATTTGTCATCTTCCGCCCACTGAAGCTGTCCTGCGAGAGCCATCTGGCAGAGGAGAGGGATGGTCGGGGTCCAAGCAGGAAGCCCGCGAGGACCCTTGCCTGGAACCTGCAGCCCCCGCTCTGCCGTGGGGGGGGGCCAGGGATGGAGGTGGCGTGCCGAGCGCCCGGAGGGGGGGGCGCCTACGTGCAAGAGCTGCTCCTACCAAAGGCGTGCCGGGGAATGAAGGCCCTAAATAAAGGCCCCCTCTGTGATTCTGATGTCCTGCTGGGCTGGGGCGCAGGGGCGTAACTACCGTTAGGCAAGGGGAGGCAGCTGTCTTGGGGCCCCCCAGAGGCACATGACATGACTCCCCACCCGCCCATGTTGCACCCCCTAAGAATGATGTTGAGTCTCTTGGAGATTGGCAGGAGCAGAGAGTAAAGAAACTAGATGCCATGTGAACTAGATTTTCACCCTATTCATAATGGGGATGTGAGTGTGAGTGCACGATCTATTGTGAGGTGCGTTTGTGTGCATCAGCGAGGGGCCCATTTAAAAATCTTGCCTCTGGGCCCCCTCCAACCCTGCTACGCCCCTGCTGGGGTGGCTCTAACGGGGAGCAAGCGGGCTCTGACCCGACTTTGGAGCCGGGGGCGGGCAAGGAGGGTGAGGAGGGGGGAGGAAAGCCCATTGCGCCAGGTCCTGGGGCCACCTGCATCCCACCTGGGGCAGGCCTGCACACCAGGCGCCCTAGTGAGGCAAGGCAGCCCAGGGAGCGATCGGGGACTAGGGGTGGAGCACCTTCGATGCCCGAGGCGGAGGGAGTGGCTAGGGAGAGGCTTCTCCCTCTCTCCCAGCCCTGGCGGCGGGGCTCGTCCCCGGAAACAGATGGCCAGGGCACCGAGGACCGATGGAAGGAAGGAAGGAAGGAAGGAAGGAAGGATTTCCCCCCCAACAGAGCAGAGCTGAGCTGTGGACGACTCTCTGCCACGGTGGGATGTGGGGAGGGCCACCCGCTGGGGGGGGCTTAGACAGACTCATGGAGGGCAGGGCTGCCGGTGGGATGGCCACGAGTCCCGACACTTCCAAGCCCAGAGGAGGAAGCCTGGGAACTAGATAGATGTTGAGGCCTGATCCAGCAGGGACGGTCTCGTGTCTTTACATACGGGGCCAGACCCTCGGTCCATCCAGCTCGGGAGCGTCTGCACGGGCTGGCAGCGGTGGCTCTCCCGGGTTTCGGGCAGGAATCTCTCCCAGCCTGACCCGGGGATGCTGCCCAGGACTGACCCGGAGCCCTCCTGCTCCCAAGCAGAGGCCGCTGTGCTCTTACCCATGAGCGACAGCCCTACGTCCCCGACGGGGGTGACCTTACACACAGGTGGCCTCCCATCCAAACGCAAACCAGGGCGGAGTCTGCTTAGCCAAGGGGGCAATCCACGCTGGCGGCCACAGCCTGAGCTCTGCTGCCCCCCAGAGCTATCGTTTCCCTTGGAAGGAGGCGAGTGGGGAGACGGATGGACGGGGCCCATGAAGCCCGGGGCGGGGAGGGCAACAACGCCTCTCCACCTTCCCGCGAGCACCACACACTTGAGGGCCCGAAGCTCCTCGCCAGGGCCCTGCTCGCGGAGGACGGCCTTCACCGGCTGCTTCCGAGTCTTCAAGGGTGGCCCCGGCGAAGCTGTGCGTGGAATGGGGCAGGGAGCCGAACGCGTTCCTCCAGGGGCAGGAAAAAGGCAGCCCAGGAGACGGCTGCCTGAGCCGCCGCAGCAGCAGCAAGAACCCCCTCCTCTTGCCGGGGAGGGACCGTAGGCTCAGCGGCCGAGGCTCTGCTTGGCATGCCGACGGCCCCGGGTTCCAAAGGAGAGGAGAGCTGGTCTGGTGGCAGCAAGCCTGACTTGTCCCCAGAGCTAAGCAGGGTCTGCCCCGCTTGCATCGGAATGGGAGACTTGATGTGTGAGCCCTGCAAGAGATTCCCCTCTCAGGGGATGGAGCCGCTCTGGGAAGAGCAGGAGGTTCCCAAGTTCCCTCCCTGGCTTCTGCAAGAGAGATTCCTGCCTGCAACCTTGGAGAAGATGCTGCCAGTCTGTGAAGACAATACTGAGCTAGATGGAGCAAGGCTCTGACTCCGTATATGGCAGTTTCCTTTGTTCCTATCCCTGGTGGCAGCAGTATCTCCGGGTCAGGCTGGGAGAGACCCCTGCCTGGGATCTTGGAGAGCGGCTGCCAGCCCGTGCAGAGCAGACAGGGTCCCTCTGACTCAGCAAGCAGCAGCTCCCGATATTCCTAGGAGGACTCGGCCATGCTTGGAGAGAAGGCTCCGACATCTCTCAAAATGAGTAGCAATTGAGGCCTCTGCACACAGCACCCCATTTCCCTGGGTAATGAGTGGCTGATGGGTGGAAGACGTCCAGACGCAGAGGGGGAAACAGGCTGTGTGCCACAGAGTGACTCACTTATGGGGCAGCCCCGGAAGACTTCCGTGTGAGCACATTGGCCAAGCTGGCAAAGAGGCAGAGGAGGGCTCCCTTGTTTGTTCCTTTCATGGAAGATGGTTTTTAAAAAAAAAAAACCCACCCTGGTGGCATCTCCAAGAGAGGGCTGAGAGAGAGACTCCTGCCTGCAACCTGGGAGAAGCTGCTGCTGCCAGTCTGGGTAGACGATACTAAACTAGATGGACCAAGGGTCTGACTCAGTAGATGGCAGCTCCCTATGGTCCTATGACTGGATCTTCCTTTGAGCCTGCAGAAAAGGCCAAGTGGTTTAGGAGAGAGGGGAGAATCCGGGTTATCGGCCGGCAAACCATTTCAATGGGTGAGTGGCCAGAGTCCCTGAACATTGGCCCTGCAGTGGCCACCTGGGCTAGGGTGTTTGTGAAGCTTTTGAACCACGCAAGGACCACGGCAAAAATGCGATCAATGTCAGAGGAATGGAAATGAGAACCTCCACGGAGAGACCACCTCACCATTTCCTCCAGGCACACCTGACGGCCACTTTACCCTTATCGTTTGGGGGGTAGGAATTAAAAAAAGGGGCGAGAACAGAGAGAACGGAAAATCTGGCAATGCGATCGTCTCTCTTCCATCTCTAGGGGGACAGATGTTGCCCAAAGCTACCAGAAGCCTCTGTTCACGGAGGTGGCACTGATGGGGCATGGCTTCGAGGGCCCGGGAATCGTCTCCCAGGCCCGGCCGCCCTATACGGACGGCAGAAATCCCAAAGAACGGTTGCTGCTAGAAACTGGCCGGCCACCCAGGCCGAGGGCCTCGCCCCGTCTCCAGCCCCATAGCCTTTGCCACAGGAGTTCTGAACAGAGAGCCTGGAGTGGGGACTCCGAGAGAAGCCGCCGCGGAGCGAAGCGGAGCCATCGGGAGTTAAATATAGGTTATGCGCACGGCTTTTTACCAGTGCCGGGTAGGAATATTATCCAGAGAAAGCTGTCATTTTTAATGACAGCGCAAGCTCCAATTACCAGAAAGCCAAATGCACTTGGGAGTTGGCGGCTTTATCGCGCCCCCACCCCACCCCACCCAATTGCTTGAAATTAGCCGGGGGGGGGGGGAGGGAAGGCGTCACTGTAGCGGCTTCAGAATCCGGCGGAAAGAGCTTCACCTGCTCTTAAGACAGGCAGCCATTGCACCGAGTGCGCCAGCCGTGGAGGCTCCTTTATGCAATGCCCCCAAACGTCACCTAATTGAGGAGGAGGCTGGCGTTCCGACTGGCGGCAGCGGCGAGGACGAGGGAGGGAAGAGCAGCGACGGCCTGGCCAGCTGCGGGGAGCAATCTTGGCGTCCCAGACCAGAGCGCCACCGGTTCCCGAGCCACCCTGGCTGCAGCAGAGGAGCCCACAAGCGAGAGCGGCAGGGCACGGGCCCCTCTTCTGAGGACGACGCGGGCACGATTCGGCTGGAAACACCGAATCGGAGCAGCCGTCTCCTCCCGAGTTAGGCCTCAAAGCTCGAGCTGGGCTCTGCTGGCTGGGCCTCGACAGAGTCCCCGAGAGGAAGATGTGCCAGGCCCGCGAGCGGAAAGGCTTCCTAACCTGTGGATGAGGCCCAAAGCCGCCTCTCCAGCCCGGCACCCTCACGCTCAGAGTCAGGCCATGGGCCCCTCTAGCCGAGCTCCATCTGCACTGACTGGCAGCGGCTTCTCCCAGGTTCCAGGCAGGGACCTCTCCCGGCCCTCTTCGGAGATGCTGCCGCCAGGGAGCGCACTGGGCCCTTCTGCAGGCGCTCAGCCACTGAGCCGAACTCGGGAGATGCTCCCAGGGGCCGATCCCGAGGCCCCAGAAGCAGGCGGGCTGGGCTTCCCGCAAGCAGCAACCGGCGGCCTTGTCAGGAAGAGCAGGAAGGCTGCCCCACAGGCCGGGACGCAAGCGGGAAAGCCGTGCCGAGCATCCCGATAACGCAGCCACGGACCGACACACTCACTCCCGTGCGCACAGGCGGGGTGGCGGCGGCTTGGTGCTAAGGAGCAGCAGAGTGGGCGGAAAACCTCAACGCTGAGACTGCCTCGCCCCTCCATGGAGCCCTTCAGTGGCAGCTCCAGCCAGAGGGCCTGAGTCACTCCCCTCCACACAAACCGGCGCTCTGCCCGAACGGCCCCTGTGGATGCGCATCCCTCCCTCCCTCTCCCTCCGCGCGGCCCAACTTCTCTTGTAGGGAGTGTATTAATTACCCCGTCAATATCTGTCTGTTTCATTAGTGTGTTAAATACCCCAATCGATGAGATTTCTACTGTTCAGAGACAGTCTTAAGGGAGGGGGGGCGCGAGGGAGAGCGCGCACAGAATTGTGGGTATTGGGGACCTGCCAGGGCCTTAATGGGAAGCCTAAAGCCCTGGGAAGAGGCAGGAATCGGAGAGGCTTGCTGGAGAGGCTCTCTCCGCCCCTGAGAGGGACCCACGCCCTCAGGGGATGGAGACTCTGCTTGGCATGCAGAAGGCCCCAGGTTCGATCCCTGGCAGCATCTCCAAGAGAGGGCTGTGAAAGACACCTGCCTGCAACCTCGGAGAAGCCGCTGCCAGTCTGTGGAGACAACGCTGAGCTCGACGGACCAAGGGCCTGACTCTATCAGGCAGCTTCCTATGTTCCTAGGTAAAGCTTTAGAAGGTAACTGGGCTGAAGGGGCACACTTGTTGGCAAAGGCTGGGGACTCCCGAGGGAGAAAAGGCACCCCGATCTAGCACCCCAGGCCAACGGCAAGGCTGCTCAGCTGCTAGGGCTTGGCTGCAGAATGCATCACCGAGGCAACAGGAAGCACGCCCGATTCACCTGCTCTGCTCAGAGGGAAAGCCTCGCGGTGCAATTCCAGCCCCCACCGGCAGCAGTTCATCGTCTGTGAGCAGATCTCCAAGCCGGGTGTGCTTCGGCATGCCGTGTCCACCTTCCTCAAAACCCTCCCGTGCCCGCAAATCCGCCTCCCCCGGAATACGACTGCACACCAGCGCTTGAGACGGCAGGCTGAGATCTCTCCGCTCCTCCACCTGGCTGGTTTCCGCACTGATACTAATGAGGTAATGCCCCCCCCCCCAGTGAAAACCGATTATGGGAACTAATTAATTGCTTTCTAGTAATGAGAAACTGCTGGTGTTGGCAGAAAGCACAAACCCCACCAAAAAAAAAAAACAAGAACTAAACACTCTTTATTGAGACAAGCGGGTGGGGCAGTTGAGGGGGAGAAGAGGCATTCCGGCCTGAACGCAAACCTCCCTCTTCTTCCGTGGCTCTTCCAAACAAATCCCAGAAGGAAATCCGTCCACAGACAAGCACAAGAAATAGGGACAGGTCGAGAGACCCCCATGCCATCGGCTGCCCCCCGCCCCCCAAAATGCACTATTATTAATTGAAGTGAAAAACTAACGCAGGGCTTTGTAGTTGTGCCTAGATTTCCCAGGGGTGTGTGTGTGTGTGTGTGTGTAGAGTCAACGCTTATCAGCCTGCCTCAGAAGAGACCATTTTGATGAATATCAGGCCCATCTGACTCAGTCTATTAAACCCTGAAGGAAGGATATGCTTCCGATAGAAGAGATGCGCCTTTGATTAATAATTCCCACCCTATTGCCAATTCCAGGCACTCACAACTGCTCGGCACCTGTGCAAGGCGGAGAGGCTTTGAAGGGGGAGGAAGACGCGGGCAGGCGAGCCCCAGCGGCGCCAACAGGGCGCTCCTCGGCACAGCGGCCGGCGGGGAAGCGGACCCACGGATCCTGCCCCCCGCCCGCCACTGGAGGCCAAGGGTGGCCAGCCAAAGGGTGGGGGGGAGAGAGAGAGAGAGAGAGAGAGAGAGAGAAATCCCGCTTCTGGAGCTCGGCTTTGCAAGGAGGAAGTGAGCCTGATGGCGGGGGGCAGGTGTGGGGCAGCCGCCCGGCCCTCCGGCTCGGTCTAGGAGGCACTACTCAGAGGGGGCTGCGACTCCGGGACCCTCCCCTTCTCTCTCCCCACCCCCCAAACCCCCCAGGCCCACAGTAGCATCCAGAGAACCGAGGAGAGCCTCGGGAGGGAGAAACCCATCGGGACACCTTGGTCTTCTTCAGAGACGCCGCTGCGGGCGGAGGCGGAGGGGCTCACCCCAGCTGGGCGGCGTTCTTGCGGATGCGCGCGATCAGCCTCCTGCTGTGCTCCTTGTGGCCGACGGGCTTCACCTCCATGGCGGTGGCCTTCAGGCGAGACTCGTCCTGGGGAGAAGGGAAGCGCCAGGCGAGGACAGAGTGTCTCCAGGGCTGAACTGGGGCGCAGAGGCCGGATCGCTGAACCCCGCCGCCTCGTGGGCACAGGAGAGCCATCGGGAGGAGACCAGATGCTGGGGGACCCCCAGGGCCCCCGAATCGGCCGCCTGCTGAGCAAGGGCCCTGGGCCCACGGGGCTACATACCAAGAGCATACGAAGAGGACCGACTAAGCTAGATGGACCCAGGGCGGTGGCTCAGTATAAGGCGGCGCCCGAGGAGCCTCCAAGCCAGGAGGCCGACGAGGCTCCCGTCCCAGGCTCTAGCTCCACATATCGACTACAAGCCACCAACGGGGGCGGCCTCTTGGCCACTTCGAGGCAATTCGAGAGGGGCCAGCCGGTGCTGTGGGGCTCCAGTCGGGCAAACCTCCGACGATTCGAGGGCGACGTGAAGGCTGAGCTGCTCCCCATCCCGAATCCTCGCCCCGCCTCAGAACGGCCCAGAAGAGCCCCACAAGGAGGCCAGGCACTCCGGGAACAAGAAGCCACGGGTTTCCCGGCCTGCCGGGACCGCCTGGAGGAGAGAGAGCCGGCCCCTCCCACTTACATTGAACGTCTCCAACTTGATCCGGATCCGGAACTCAAAGGTGGTGAAGTTGGCTTTCTGGATCACCTCATCAAAAGCTGGCTCGTTCTGTGGGGAGGGAAACGGGAGAGAAGCCCGGCTGCGTCACCAGCCGGGGAAAGAAGCCGACCTCCTCGGCCCCCGTGGGCGCCCCCTGGCACCGGGTGTTTGGGGGCATGCCCCCTCGGATCCCCACAGAAACATCCAGCTAGCCAAGCTGAGAGCCGCTGGTTGCCCAAACCGCCTTCCAAACGCATCTGGAGGGGTGGCCATCAACAGATCCGGTGGGGTGGACTCCGCAGTGTGACTCTAAGTCAAGTCAAGGAGTCCTTCCGCCTGTCCCGAATCCCCCCGCCGGCATTTCGCTTCAACAGAGGACCCCCGTTCGAATGGGAGAGGACAGAGGGCGGAAAGCTCTCTCCCCGCCGGAGCCACGCGTTGGCTTGAACGGACAAAGGGCGGCCGCTGTGGCCGTCCCCCGGACCAGGGAACAAGAAGGAGCGTTCCTGGCCAACGCAGCCAGCCTCAGGCCTCCCCTGCGGGGTTTATGAGCTCCCTCAGCAGGGAGTGCGGCATTCCCAACTCAAGTCCAACCATCTCTTCCCAGGCTAGCCTTGCAACTAAACTCCCAACGTTGACTCCTCTTTTCGAAATCATCATTTGCCCGCTTTTGCTGGTGGCATGGAGGGGGTGATATTGCTGGTGCCTTTCTGCAGTCACACCTCGGGGACCGGGCCGTAGCTCAGTCGAGCAGGGATCAGAGCATCTGCCTTGGCGCTGCAAGTTTGACGTCCCCAGGGGCCAGTGCCTGCTGGTCACCTCCCTCCGCCCACCCTCCGAAGGACGCGCCAGGAAGTGAGCCTACCTCAGGCTGTGGGGTTGCTGCTTCCGGGCGCCTTCTAGAGGGGGCCAAAATGGCAGCCAGCAGCATCCAGCGGCCAGGAACGTATGAGCAAGCCCTGCTGAAGTCACTGCTGCCCACAGAGGCAACCAGAGTTCGCCCTCTCCAATGCCACTCGCCCCCCAAGAAATGCCAGGTCGCCACTGGCGAGCTGGCAAGCGGTTACAGACACGGCTGCCACAGGGACAGCTGGACGGGGACCCTCCTGGCAGCAGGCGCCAGGTCCCCCCACTGAGATTTGACACGGGCGCTTAGCTCTGAGCCCAGTTCAAACGCAAACACGGGCAGCCCTTCCGTTGCCAGGAGCCTTATCAGTGGCAGTCAGCTTCCCTGCTTATCGCACAGGCTACATCCTGAACATTTGCGGGCGGGGGGGGGGGGCGCTCTTGGGATCCATTACGCTGAACAGGGAAGCTGCACAGGCTTCGGTGCTGACGGAGGAGCAAGGAACTGGCATCGGGAACAGCGAGGACTTGGGCCCAGAACAGAGTCGGGCATCCGCCCCTCAAGCACTCCGGCTCCGTATTGATCCTGCCCCGGAGCTAGAGTCAAGTCAGTCCCCGGGAGTCCCAGCCTGAAGTGCTGAATAACGGCGACTTGAGCCAGCTGGGGGCCCCGGTGCCCCCTGGGAGCCCAAGTCGGAGGAAAAGGTCCCCAAGGTGCCCCCGCCCACACACACACACCCCTTGCTTGCACACAACCCCAAACTGGGAGCACACACAGCCCTCTGGTGAGCAGGACACCCAGGACCACACAGATCTCCTCCCCCCGCAGAGGTCTCCTTCCCGCGGCCATATCTGAGCCGGTAAAAGACAGCAAGAACCCTTCCTGAGCCGCCCAAGAGGGCTCCCACACCATCTCCCCCTCTCCCTCTCCCAGTGCAAGGGACAGAAGGCCGACTTCTCTCCTTGCGTGCCAGAAAAGGGGGTTTCTGGGGGGAGAGAGAGGTGGCGACCTCAAATCATGGCTGGCTAGTGAGCTAAGACCAGGTCTGTGGATCCCTGCCACAAGGTGTTGATGGGCACCATCTTCCCGGGGGGGGGGGGATTGTACTCCTGCAGCCATAAAGAGCCACAGCAGGCATGCTCCCAGATTATTCCTGGAGGGCCCCCCCCAATTCCTGACTTCACTAGGCACAGACCAGCGGGGCTGGACGGGGACTCCCAAGGCCCCTTCCCGTTCTGAATACAGTGGTCCCTCTACTTACGAAATTAATCCGTTCCGAATGCACATTTGTAAGTCGAAAAGTTCATAAGTCGAAAAGCGGTTTCCCATAGGAATGCATTGGAAAGAAATGCAGAAGAAAAAAGACCCAGACCCCCAGTAGGGCTTGCAAACTGCACAGGAACATTTCTTTTCAAGAATAAACAGGCAGTAAACAGGCAGGCAAGTCAAGGAAACCGCTTGTAAAATTCGTAAGTCGAGGAAACCCCATCTAAAAATTTGTCAGTCGAAAAAACCGCATCTAAAACCGCATCTAAAACTGCCGTTTGTAACTCGAAAAATACTTATGTCGAGTAGTTCGTAAGTCGAGGGACCACTGTACTAGGATGCTCTTCGGTCCCGGATACCCAAGAGGTATCCATCTGGGACAACCCTAGGCACAATTCGCACGCCACACACAAGCTCCGCTCCCCGACCAAGTGACTCAAGAGTTTCAGAGACGTCTCTCCAGGCGGGAGTCTCGGCACGGGGAGGCGACCTGCGGAGCGCCTCCGTGGCAAGCGCCTGTTCTTGCCGCTCACCACACCACCGGCTTGGCCACCCCGAGCGGCCCTGAATGCCACCAGGTACTCCCACGGCCAGCGCCCAGCTCCGCCTGCCGAGGGGGTCGGTTCTTGCCTGGCTACCCCAGGGGCCCGGGCAAAGCCCGCAAGGCGGCGGAGACACGGCCGGCGGCCTCTGGCCCTCGGGGGGTGGCTCTCGTCTGACTGACCTTCTCCTTCAGTTCTCCCAGGTAAGCCGCGTTCTGCCCCAGAAGGACTTCTGCCGACTCCTGGAAGCAAGTGACCCACTGGTTGTCTTGGAAGTCGGCGATGTTCACCTTGGGGAGCAGGAGGGAAAATGCCACGGTCACACGGCAGCCACAGAAAGCGGCCTTCTCCCGGGCCTGGCCCTTCACCCATCTAGCGCTGTTCCCTCTCCACGGTCTCAGGGCAGGAGCCTTCCCCGGTCCGACCTGCCGCCAGGAATGCCACCGGGGGCCTTCTGCATGCCAAGCAGGTGGGCTAGAAGAGTCTAGGAAAGGATGGGCTGGTTGCGGGCAGCCCTGGGGCTGGCCTGAGCTAGGCGCCGTCTCCAAAGAGCAACCAGCCGATCCAGGAGGCTGAGCCGGGGAGACCCCTGAAAGGATTCCCGGTGGGGGAGAAGTGCGCCCAGCGACTAGCGGCCACCTCTGGACCCAAAACGATTCACCGCAGTAAACAGGGCGATGGACCAGGGTTCGGACTCTATGGTGGCGGGGTGGGGTGGGGAGTTCAAACCCCCCCCCACCCAGCCATGACACTGGCAGGGGGGCTCTGGGCCAGTCCCGTCTCTCGCAGCCGAGCTACCTCACAGGGTCGTTGCGAGGGCCGACGTCAGCACGGACACCGCCCTGCGCCCCTGGAAGCAAGAGCAGGGTCTCAAGGCAGGAAACCCACCGCCGCTACAGGGAGGCCAGCAAGGAAGTGGGGAGGCGACGGAAGACGCTGAGCCCCCCGCCCAGGCCTGCCCACGCGGGCCTCTCTGGAAAAGGCCCCCCCCTCCCCGCCACCGCCACCCGAGCGTCTCGGGCCAAGCGTGTGGTCCTGACTCGCCTGCCTCCCACTGGACGGGGCAGAAGAGAGCCCAGCTTCTCCCAACCCAGAGACCCCGCCTGCCTGCCCCGCCGCCAAGCATCAAAGCGCTAGCCGAGGACATCCATGGCCCCCTTGTGGGGATGGGGCCGTCGCTCAGTGGCAGAGCACCTGCCTGGCAGGCCGGAGGGTCCAGGTTCAACCCCGAAATCCCGGAGAGCCGCTGCCAGTCCAAGCAGACAACCCGGGGCGAGAGGGACCCAGGGCCTGGCTCCGCTTACCTGTGTGTGCAGGGAGCCCTCGGAGCCGAAGAGCAGCTCCCGCCGCTTTGGATCTGCTCACCCGTGAGCGGGGAGAGACCCACCGCGCCCCTGGGCGTCCCAGCCCCACAACAGCCCGTGGCATTGCCCTCCCCACTGGGGCGGGCTGGGGGCGGGGATCGAAGGGCTCCCGTCCGCACGGGGCGAAAGCTCTTGCCAGCAGAGAGAGGCAGCACGGCCAGGCACGCGGGAGAAGGGTTTGGAGTGGCCCATAATTCCTAAGCACTCCGCTCTCCGCACAATCAATCTCTCCCCCGGGGGGACCGTTTCCAGACTCTCGAATGTGCTAAGCAGGTGAGGCCGCCTCTTTGGAGAGCCCTGCCGCCTCCGTGGAGTGGCTCGATTAGCCGGAGCCAGACCGCCCCCTCGCAGCCCTCCTGCGCGGCGGCTTCTAAAGCCCAGAGGCCGGCCCCCTAATTGGGGGGCACTTTCGCGAGCCGGAGGACGGGCGGGGAGCGGCCGCGGGCGGGGCAGCCCCCAGGCAAACGGCGCCCGAGCCGGCTCCGCTCAGGCAGGAGACACAGAACATTACAGGGAGCGGCTGAACGGGGGCAATTACCGCTCTCCGGAAAGGCCAGGCCGCAGGAGCCGAGCTTCCGAACAAAGAGACGCCAGCCAGGCAGGCTTCCGCCCCAGCCGAGGGGCTCCGCCGGCTGGAGCGAGCCGCGCTGGCCAGACGGAAGCGCGCTCTGGGCGGAAGGCGGAGCCCCCAATTCCGCGGGGGCGGCGGCGGCGGCACAGGGCAGGGCTCTTCACTGGGAGGGGACCCCCACCCACCAGCCCCCTGGCCCATCCGTCAGCCGGCCTGCGGCCACAGCAGAAGACCCTGCACAGTCCCCCTGGCACCGTGCGGAGGGGAGGCGGGCGGCCGTGCCCGGCGGCAGGGGGCTCTTGGGAGGCCTGCATGGGGGGCTGGGATGTGCAGCCCCCTTCCCAGCGCTCTCCCCACAGAGCTTCTGCCCGGCCCGAAGGAAAACACACTCCTCAGCCCGGCAGGAAAGGGCTCTCCCCTAGAAGGCCAAAGCCAAGAAAAGAAAGAGCAAAGGCCGCCACCGAGGCAGAGCCAGCTCAGCCCGCGACTCCCCCCAGCCTGTGTGTGGCAGGCAAAAGCTCGGATGCCCTGCAGAGCCGAGACCCCGGTGGGCGGGGGGCTGGCACGTGACCCCCACCCTCACCCCCCGGACTTACCGAGAGGATCATGCGGTACTTGAAGTTGGGGAACTCCCGGTCGCACTTCTCGCAGCGGTAGAGGCCGTTGTGCTCGTCGACCACCTTCTTGTTGCAGTCCGGAGAGGGGCAGGCCTGGTACATGCAGCCCTCCTTCCGCAGGTATACCACCGTGCCCACGCAGCTGAAGTAGTCGGCCTAGAGGGAAGAGGGGGCAAGGAGAGGCTTCAGCTGGGCCTGCTGCTCGGGCCGTCCCTCCCGGCTGCAGAGGCGAGGGTCTCCGCCACCGGGCCAGGGTCAGGGGGCCTCGGGGGCGGCCTTCTGCGGAGTCAGAGCCTTGCTCCATCCAGCTCTCGTCTGTCTGCACGGGCAGGCAGGCAGGCAGGCAGGCAGGCGACTCACCAAGGCTCCCGGCGGGGGTCTTTCCCAGGCCGCCCTGGAGATGCCGCCAGGGACTCAAGCGGAGACCTTCTGTACGGCCAAGCAGGGGCTCCATCATCACACAGCTATGAGTCCACGCATCCGTTGGCCCGCGAGCCAGACCCCTGGCCCATCGAGCTCAGGATTGTCTGCACTGACCGGCAGCAGCTCTCCAGGGTCCGAGGGAGCGTCTTCCCCGGCTCGACTTGGGGAGGCTGCCGGGGAACGAACCTGGGACCACAGGCAGGCAGGCAAGGCAGGCGCTCTGCCTCTGAGCTCTGGCCCCCTCCTCTAACCTCAAGTCCCAGGGCCACCCATCTCGGAAACTCTCGTCCGCTGCAGCTACACGTTGACTCTGGGCCAAGAGGCACCTTTTTAACGTGGCGATTCTCTTTATTGAGCAGGAGGGAGAGTAACTGGCCCTCTCCACCCCCAGCACAGCATCCCTCCCGTGGCTGGGGCTGGGGTCTATCTTGTGTCTTTTTTTAGACTGTGAGCCCTTTGGGGACAGGGAGCCCTCTTATTTATTTATTATTTCTCTGTGTAAACCGCCCTGAGCCATTTTGGAAGGGCAGTATAGAAATCAAATCATTATTATTATTGTTATTATTGTTACTATGTGAAACTGAGCTCCACCCGCAAATAGTTCTCAATCAGCACTTGGAGACACTCGATGTCTCGCTTCCTGTTCACAAGCAGAAGGTTTGTTCCTCGACACAGCTGAACCAAGTCCCAAGAGCAAGCCAAATGATGTGTCTATATTATTTAGGAGCCGAGATAAAGAACTGCATTCATTAAATACCTTCAGCACATTACCTGAATTGAGATACTGGAGGAAGAGAGAGAGAGAGAGAGAGAGAGCGTGCACGCACACACACACACTAATTTGGCTGATTAATAGATCATCAATTAAGAGAACAAGCCAACGGAGCTGGCTGAGGCGTCTGACGGGCACTGGCCTAGACAGCCCTCTCCACGACAAGGCAGGCCCCTCGAACAACTGGCCATGGAGCCAACCAGAGAGAAGGCGACCGTGGGCTTAATCCGGAGTGACACCCAGGACCTGGCTGCCTGATGTCAGTATCAGTATCGCGGACCCTTTAGGGCCTTTTTGTCTCAAATTTGAGGGTTTTTTTGCAGCCTCCAAGGCAGGATGCCTCTGAGTCCCAGTTGCCGGGGAGTCCCAGCGGGAGGGGAGAGGGCCGGCCCCTTTCCGCTCCTGCCTGTGGGCTCCCTAAAGGCATGTGGTGGGCCACTGTGTGTGAAACAGGATGCTGGACTAGATGGGCCGCCTTGGGCCTGGTCCGGCAGCAGGGCTGTCCCGATGTCCTTAGGACCCTGCTTAGCGAAAGGGCGGCGCATGTCCGCTGGCGCGAGACCAGCTCTCCTCCGCGGCGGCTTCTTTTCCAGCACCGGAAAAGAATCCCCCAAGAGGATGCGCAGCACAGCGGATCTCCCCCCTCCAACACAGGAGACCCTTCAGAGAGGCCGCGCGTCTCACCTTGTCTCCTTGGCCCAGATTCTCGGACTTGGCCTCATGCAGCGTCTTCCAGCTGCTATTCCCCCCCGCGGGCCCCCCGCCCCGGGTGCTGGAGATGGAGGTGGATTCCAGGAGCTGCCCCTCCGCGTCAAACCTGGAAGCAAAAAAAAAAAAGGAAAGGGAAGAGTCCTCCCAGTTCCAGGGAAGAAGGAGAAGCACACGGGGGCTTTATTTTTAGCCTCCCGAGCTGGATGCAGAGAGGGGTGTTTTTTGTTTTTGTTTTATCAATGGCTCGCACAGGAAACCATTACAGTAACTTGTGTCTATTACTCACAAAAATAGCATTTCAGGATAAGCTAATACTCCATTTTAATTAGCGCCATATTTTACAATCCGGGGGTGGGGGTGGGGGAAGAGAATGGGGACAGGCTCCGCTGGGCTACCACGCCAGCTAGTGGCCACGGCCGGGGAGTGCAGCCGTTCTGGAGGATGCACGGGGGGGGGGAGAGTTAAATGGCAAGCAGGCTGTTATCTTAGCAGAAGCCTGGAAAGCGACCCAGACCAAGCTGAACAGATCTCGGAAGCAGCAGCCGGCCGGCCCCAGCCAGCCAGCCTCCCGGGATAAGCCGGCCCAGCCACTGCTGCACCAAAGCAGACCGCGGCAATTTCACGTCTTCAAGTAAACTGCGGGCTCCGTCCTCGTCAGGCGCAGCTAAGAAGCCCAAAGGATGCGGCTCAGCGGCGGCGTGTCTGGGCGGCCGCGGGAGGAGCCGCAGCCGAGGCTGGTGGGGCGGGGAGGAGCAGGGCTCTCTTCGGAAGCTTCCTCCCCACACCGGGCGGGCGCCAGAGCAGAGCCCTCCGCTGGGGCTGAAGCTTCACGCAGGCTGCGGCTTGATCCCGGGCCCGACAAGCAAGCACCCAGCTGCCGGCTGGGCTGCGTTGCTACGGGGTCCCAAGGGAGGACCGGCTTCCCTACAAGAACATTTCTCCCCATAGCGAAAACTAGAGGGTTGGAGGGGGGGGAGGGAAAGAGCCTCGCCTGCCTCCCAGCACCCAGCGGTCTGTGTGGAGGGAGGGGTTTCCTGCAGGGACGAGACGAGCACTCCTTCGGAAGCCGCAGTGCTCAGGCAAAGGGCCGGGCGACAAAAGCGGGCCCCAGAGGGCCTTTTCGGAACCACGGGGACCCAGGAAGCGGCCCGATGCCGAGTCAGACCCTGGGTCCCTCCAGCTCAGGAGTGTCTACCCAGGCGGGCAGCGGCTTCTCTGCAGTGGCAGGCAGGAGTCTTGGAGAGGTGGCTGCCAGGGAGGGGACCTGGGACTTTCTGCAGGCCAGAACGGATGCCCCAGCTCTGGAAAAGGGGGATCCTTTGCAGGGCTCACTCCGGTGGTCTCCCCTTCCAATGCCCACCAGGGCGGGCCCTGCTTCGCCAAGGGGAGACAAGCCATGGTGGCTCCCACAAGACCCCGCTCTCCGACCCGCGGCAGAAGCATCTGGGGCCACCCACCCCCCGACTGCACCATCCCAGGCTTCTGGTTCAACCATGGGGGGACCCTTCGGCACGCGAGGCCCGGCAGGGCGCTCTACTAAATCAGGACTCTTCCCCAGGCGGCCGGGCTTGGTCCCTCCGCAGCCTCGACCGCGCTGCCCCTCCCGCCCACGGCCTTCCTCTTCTCCGGTCCTTCACCGACCCTCTCGCCGAGCAGCAGAGGCAGACCGCCTTTCAACCAACCCCGCGGCAAGCCCAACTCCTGCGGGGCCCGTGAACGCAGCCCACCAGCACTCCAAGCAGGCGGGGCGGGAGACGCCCCTCTCTGCCCCCCCACCCCACAAATCCCTCCGCGGTTTTTCAGGCAGGCCATTCAAACCGGGAGGGGAAATTCGGGGGTGTGGGAGCTGCCTCTCCTGTGCCTGGCACAGCCTTGAGTGTGCTGAGAGCACTTAAGAGGAACAATCCAGCAAAGGGAAGCGAGTGCATTAAAGCGCCTCCGCTGCTAATGGGTTCTCGTCCGCAGCAGCACGCCAGGCAGAGGAGCGGGGTGTGTGTGTGTGTTGGGGGGGGGCATCTCTGAACCTGGGGGGCTGGGGCCCAGAGACGAGCCAGGGCACGGAGGCACCTCTGGGCTGGGCGGCTCTGGAATCCCAGCGGGGCACAGCCAGTCACTAGGTGTCCCCCGCCTTGGGTACCGTGCCCGAGTGGGCCGACCCCTTCCCCGAAGCCCTGGGCACGTGGAGCCCTGCAGCGGAGATGGGAGGACCGACACCGGCCAGCCCCACACAGCTTGGCCCACGAGGTGGCAAGTCCAAACAAATACTCTCCCCACTCAACCCGCGGGGGGCGGGCGGTGGGAGCCCCCCGGTAATTCTGCCACGACTCCTATGGATATTTAAATATCGCCTCTCAACCCAAGTGGATCAGGCCCTGGGCTGCCTCTCTAGGCCAGCCTCCTGCTCCCCACAGCGCCCCCCCCCACCAGATGCTGCCTCTGGGGAGCAGCCCACAGGTGCCAGAGGGGAGAGGGCAGGCCCCCTCCCTGGCTGCCCTCCCCTGCAACCGGGGGGGCTGGTTCGGAGGCATCTGGGGCCTCTGAGCCTGGAGCGAGTTCCTAGCCACCCACAGACCTGTCCTCCATGCACGGATCGGTGCAGCCTCTTGTAAAGCCATCCGAACCGGGGGCCACCACCCCATCCCGTGGCGGAGAACCCCACAGGCTGAGCCTGCGCCGTGCGAAGAAGCACTTCCTCCTCCCTCTCCTCAACTTCCCGGCATCCAGTTTCAAGGGATGACCCTGGAGTCCAGGGTGGCGAGAGAGAGAGAAGGAGGGAGAGGGAGAACCACCTCTCCGCCCGCTGCCTCTGCACCAGGCCTAACTTCAGAAACCTCTACCGTGTCTCCCGTTGTAGGAACCTTGACTCTAAACTAGAGAGCCCCGGGTGCTGTAGCCTCGTCTCATCAAGCAGGCACCCAAAGCCGTTTACATGGGGTGGGGGACACCAATAAGATGGCTCCCTGTCCGCAAAAGGCTGCCATCGGAAAGGAGACAGAAGGCAGGCCCCTCCAGCAGCCAGTTGCTCTCCCTCGGCTAAAGATAAGACAGTCTCCGCCGGGAAAGGTGCCTCTTCGTTCCGCCCTAACGTCCAAACAGGGCCCACACAAGAGGACTGCGCCAAGTTCTCGGGGGGTCGCGCTGGGGGTCAGGTCTGTCTCCTCGCCTGCTGCCTCCGAGGGCTCTCAAAACCTTGCTCCACCGAGCTTAGGGCTGCCTGCTCGGGCTGGCAGCAGCTCTCCAAGGTTTCAAGCTCAGGGGTCTCTCGACCTGGAGATGCTGCCAGGGTGTAAATCTGGGACCTTCTGCATGCCAAGCGGATGCGCTAGCACGGAGCTACTCTTCCTTTTACACGCTGTCTGGCTGAGGAAGAGAGGAAGCTGCCTCATCCCGTGTCAGACCCTTGGTCCGTCGAGCTGAGCCCCGATTACACGGACTAGCAGCCACTCTCCCAGGTCCCAGGCAGGAGTCTTTCCCAGCCTGACTTGGAGATGCTGCCAAGGATTGAACCTGGGGCCGTCTGCATGCCAAGCAGAGGCTCTTCCGCTGAGCTGGGCTAACCCAGATGGGGAGAGAGAAAGAGGGAGAGAGCTTAACGCCCCCGTGACATAAGCAACCGGCGTCCGCCCTCCGAACTCACAGGAGCCAACCTACCATCCCCGCAGCTTGAAGGACTCCGGGCTATCCGGGTTGACGACCACAGTGCTCGAGGTAATGACGGAGAGACTCCGGCCACCGAAGTCTGAGACTCTGGCTCCTTTGATGGCCACCACGGGCTGCTGGGAACCATCGAAACTCTCCGCCTGCAAAGACAGAGAGACTCGCTCCGTGACGATGCCGAGGGGGGAGGACTCGGCGCCTTCCAGGGCGTCCAGGAAACAAGCCCTGCGGGGTCAGGGCCATCTCCGCTCAGCCGCCCGGCGTTTCGGCGCACAACGGCCGCCCCCTGGGCTGCTCCTCACCCGGCAGCTTGCCAGGGGGACGTGCCCCCAGCCCCACGCAGCTCTCCCCCCCCCCACCCCAGAAGTCCCGCTTCCCCTGCCCTTTGGGAGAGCAACAGCGGGGCTCCTTCCGAAGCAGCGGGAGGGGGCGGCCGCCACGGATCTGAGGGGAGAGGCGGGCGGGTGGCCACCCCAAGCGTGGCTGGCGAGCCGGCTTTTCTCCCTCCCGTGCTCAAAGGCGGCAAGCAAGGGGTGGGGAGGAGGCCGCCGTCCTGCCCTGCCCCTCCTCGCACACACTGCCCCTCACTCCTCACTCTCCGACCAACTTGCTCTCACACAACGGCACATCGACCACCACCAATATTTACAGACGGCTTTTCAGCAAACATTTCCGAAGCGGTTTACACAGAGAAAGAACACACAAACAAACAAAACAAGCTGGCTCACCATCGAACAAGAAACATCAGACAGACCCCAGCCACAGTCCCTGGAAGGACGTTGTGCTGGGGATGGAGAGGGCCAGTTGCTCTCCCCCTGCTAAATATTAAGAGAATCACCACTTTTAAAAGGTGCCTCTCTGCCTAGCTAGCTGGGCTCACCAGCAGGGCATCCAGCTCGCTGCAGGCAGGGCGTTCGCCCGACCCAGAGTCCGGCTGCGTGGCCAACTCCGGTCTCGCCCCGAAGGTGAGTGCACCCTAATCCTCGCTGCTGCAGCAGTCGAGGGCAGCGTTCCCCCCTTGGCAGACTCCTGCCTCTGTGTGTGCATGTGCGTGTGTTTATTTTATTTACTTATTCGATGGATACACCGCCCTTCCAAAACGGCTCAGGGCGGTTCACAACAGAAGCAAACCCAATTAAAACCAATGACCAATTAAAATCAAAACGATTGATTTTATAAAAAACAGAATAAAACCAATCAAACACCCAAACAGCTAAAAAAACCTGGAAGACCAGGGCAAACCTTTAAAACAGTTTAAAACCGTTTGCAGCAGCCGTTCAAAAACCCCGGAAGGCCAGGCCAAACAGAGAGGTCTTAAGGGCTCTCCGGAAAGACAGGAATGAACTCAGACGGTGGGTTCCTGCCGGGAGTCGGGCACTCCACAGCCCGGGAGCAGCGACAGAGAAGGCCTGCCTCGGAGTCGCCACCAGACGCACCGGTGGTAACTGGAGACGGACCTCCTCGGATGGCTTTGACGTGCGGTGGGGACCATGCAGAAGACATGACTGTCTGTGCGTTGGCACACACAGACCAGACGAGGCCGTGGCCAGAGGGCTGAGCCCACCGAACCCGGGGAACTCACCTCGAAGCCCCACAGAGTAACAGCCACCATCTTCCCGGACATGTCCATCAGGTACACGTCCCTCTTGGAGACTTCCCGGTTGCAAGACTTCACTGTGATTTTCGTGACGTCCTCAAAGCTCTTGCAGATCCCGATGACATCTGGAAGGCAAGGGAGGAAGGAGCTGGGCATCGCCCAAGGAAAGCCCTGCGGGGCCAGGCAAAAGCCCGCCTAGTTCAGCATCCAGCTCCATGCAGCGGCCAGCCAGATGCACTCGGGGGACCCACAAGTGGGGGGGGGGGGGCGGAGAGGGCAGCCATCGCCTCTGCCTCGGGGCTCCCTAGCACCAGGGGGTCCCCTTTCTGATCCTGATGGGAATAGAGAGTTATCCAGGCTAGTAGCCGCTGATAGCCCTATCCGCCATAGATCTGTTTAATCCCCCGTCTAGACTGGTGGCCATCACCGCATCCAGTGCCAGTGAGTTCCATAGTTTAACAAGACGTCACGTCAAGAAGTACTGCCTTTGATCTATCCTGAATCTCTCAGCAGTCAGCTTTACCCAATGACCCCGGGCTCTAATGACTGATAGAGAGATAGAGAGAGAGAGAGAGAGAGAAGCCTCTCCCTCTCTCGATCCGCGCTGTGCACAATTCCAGCCACGTTCCCACCACGACCCCCCGAGTCCTTTCCCTGGCCCATCAACAAGGACTGCCAAGGCGGCGCTCCAGGCCTCCGGCAGCCCCCTCCCTGTGATAAATAAAGGGCTCCCAAAAGACAGGTGAAGCTGCTGGCAAAACGAGGTACAACGAAGCATTCATTACCACAGCTCTTTCATTATTAACGAGGTCTGTAGCTTGCCCAATCCCGGAGGCACAAGGCAAGCAACAACATGAAAGCAACCAGAGAAAACAATCCCCAGCTATCATAAAACAGACACCACGCAGCTAGGACTCGTGCGGGCTGCAATTTCAACTCAAGACACTCCCCGGTTTTCCCTCCCCAAATGCCGGACATCAGAGCAGCACAGAAAAGCCCTCATGGGCTGCTGCCGCCGGCCTTTTGGGCCCAAGAAACACAAAACACAACCCCAACCACGGGATGCTCCAGCAAATCCAGGTATGAGGCTTGGCTAACCATCCGTTTGAGAAAACTGGTCTGCTCAAAAACAAATCTGCGGCTGATGTGTAGCACAGACGCAGGGCACTGGGTGAGCTTTCTTTCCTGTGCCTTTGCGGCCAGATCCAAAAAACCAACCTCTGAACAGCAAATCTGAACACGGTTCCAGAAGGGAAGTGCTTAAAGAAGCCCATCCGTGGCTCTCAGCCTGTGTGGCTGGGCTTTGAAACTCACCAAGCCTTAAAGCTCTAAAGCAGATAACCTCCCAAGAGTGTTTCTGGGGTAGCAATAGCAATAGCAATAGCACTTACATTTATATACCGCTCTATAGCCGGAGCTCTCTAAGCGGTTTACAATGATTTAGCATATTGCCCCCCAACATTCTGGGTACTCATTAGGTGGGTAGTGCATTTGGGTGGGAGAGAGCGAGGGCAGACGCACCCACGCGGCGTGGCGGGCGTCCCCGTGGAGCCCCCCTCGCCCAACTCACCCACAATGGCGTCTTTGCTGATGCCCTCCAAGTCGCCGATGGAGACGAAGTCGAACTGGACCGAGGGGAGGTGCCGCCCGTCCTCACAGGGGATGACCGCGGTGTCGTTGGTGAAGGTGATCTCGTAGTCGTTCTTCACGGAGGAGTACTGCTTGTTGGCCGTCTTCAGGTTGCCCTTGGAGAAGTAGTAGACCTGGGGGGGCGCAGAGGGAGGGAGGTGAGCCAGGGGGCGCGGCCGCCCCCGCACGGCCCGCCCGCCCTCGCCAATGGCTCCGGGAAGGGAGGAGGCCACCAAGTAGGGCAGCCCCGTCTCCCGGGACGTGGGGAGGTCGCAGGGGCCGGCACACAGCCTTGTGGCAGCAAGCCTGGCTGGTCGCCCTTGCTAAGCAGGGTCCGCCCTGGTTGCACCTGAATGGGAGGCCACAGGCGCGAGCCCTGCAGGGTGTTCCTTTGGGGGGACGAGGGGGCCTCCGCTCTGGGAAGAGCCCCTCCCTGCCTGCCTGCCTGCGGTGCTGAGTCCCCTCCCTGGCAGCAAGAGAGACTCCCTGCCGCTCTGTGCACAGACAACGCTGAGCTAGACGGACCCAGGGCCTGACTCAGTGTGTATGGCCGCTTCCTCTGCCCCGGAGCCTCTCGCGTCATCCCAGCCCCACCAGGCGGGCCCTTCCCCAGCTCACGGGCAGACTGCCCCCCTTTATTAGGGGAGGGGATCCCAGCCGGCCAGCCAGCCAGCGCGGGCAACGCTGGGGCAGGTGGGCCCAGGGCCTGACTCGGTCTACGGCTCCCTCACGCCCACGAGGGGCAAGGCTAGAAAACGCTCCAGGCGGCACGGATCAGCATCCTCTACATGGGGCAAGCCTGGCACAGAGGGAGGTTTCTCCGCGCGACAGCCGTGAGCGAGATCCTGGACGCTGCCCCTCTGGGCCTCACCGGCCACACCGACGGCTGCTCCCTACCTTGTTCAGATCAATGAGGGGGAAATACTTGTCCACTTGGTCGTTGAAGGCCGTCGCCCTGATCTCGCCCTGAAGGGAGCAAGCGGGGCACAGGGAGGACCATCAGAAACCCCAAGGCCTTTCCGGGCGGCAGCCACGCCGGCTCCACCCCGCCCACCTCCCTGCTTGCTCCCAGTCTCCCTCCCCATGGCCCTCGAGGCCCCCAATCCACCGCCTGGTCAGCCTGCTGTCCAGAGAAATAGAGGCTTCCCCAAGTCCCAGCTGAAACTCCAGGTCAGAGCTGAGCCCCCCCCCCCCCCGGGCCTCCAGCTTTTTGGGACTCCAGCTCCCATGATCCACCGCCACAGCGGTCCCTCGTAGGAAAAGACGGGCGCTGCAGTCCAAAATCTGCAGGAGGGCCCAAGTTACGTGGCCTTCCTCTCGACAGATCCATTCCAGAGCGGCAAGTTTCAACGGGGAGATCAATCAGTTCGCTAAGCATGTGTGAAGTGATCCGTGGAGGCCAATTTTAGACCCAGGGAGCTAATCACTAAGCAACCCCCTTCGTTTCCAAGGCTCGCTTAGTGCAGGGAGGCTGTTGTGATGGAAAACGAAACGCATTAACCGTAGCCTCGCTTCCTAAACCATGAGTGGCAGCTATTCATCTGCAGATCAGAATGTCTTCCGTACCCCAAAGAATTTCGGTAATATTCGCATTTAAATCAATCAATTTAAATTCATCTCTTCAGAGACCAGACAGTTAATCAATTTCAAATCATTAATGGATTGACAACCCTAACGACGCCCCCTGAGCCATTCCTCCCCACCCCAGACACGCGGGCTGCATGCTTTCCTACACTTCCCTGGAGGAAACCTCCCTGCATAGTAAAAGGCAGATATATATTGAAATCAACTGATGAATCGATTCAAGGAGGAGAGCTGGTCTGGCAGTAAGGTCAAGGTCAAGGGTGCCGTCAAGTCGATTTCGACTCCGGGCGCCCACAGAAAAGCCCTGGGGTGGTCTTGGGTAGAAGACAGGAGGGGTTAGCGAGCAAGCAGGGTCTAACCGGGCTGAGTGGCCGGCTACGCTTCTCTGGAGGATACTCTAGAGAGGGCCCGACGTAGCAACGAGCACCTCCTGCCCTCACCTAACTCGGGACCGCCAGCCGGAGCCTGGCTTGCTCATCCCTGCCGCCAGCGCCACAAATTAGCGGGTGACATCACACACAGAGCAGCAGCAACAAGAGCACCTGGAGTGCTGTGACAGCCCCTTCCCAAAGTGATAATTAGAAGTGGAGCTCGGGCACCACCATCTAAGGTGTCTGGGCAACAGCAGCATTCAAGTTGTAATAAAAACAGTCAGTCGCAAAGGCTGACAGGGTGGGAGAAAGGAGCAGCTGACGGAGGAGGTGCCCGGAGTGTCAGAACCACACCTCGGCCCTCCCCAAAACATTGCCCCACGCTGATAAGGGGCAGGCCACCACACCTCCGACAGCTGTTATTTGATCAAGGGGTTTGAACGACGAGACCAAGCCGGCTTCACTCCCCGCCAGCATACAGGAGGGCAGACGTTTCCTTCCAGTTACGTGTCCGTTTTCTAATGAAAAAAGACGCTTCTACTTGGAGAGGCTCTTCATTTATGTTCCACATCTCCCTCCTTCCACGGGGGAATTCACAATCCGCCGGGTGACAGAGCCAGATTTTTCTCAGTAAAGAGGTACGGAGCAGAAAGCAGGCGGGCGAGTCTCTCTTTGGAAGCCCACCCGATTCTGGTGGGTCGCGCTGGCATCAAGAACCGACAGGGGCCTCGGTTCGGGCTCCAGCCTAAATTCAAGGAGAAACGCCAGACACAAGCAAAGAAGCCTGCCGGCAGTGGAGGGAGCTCAGGGGGATTTGCCGAGGAACGGGCTGGTTCCCCTCCTGCTTGTCAGAGCCAAAGGCATCGGGGTGCCGAGTCCCCATACGGGGATGTGCATCCTAGATGCACCGCAGGAGAAGCCTGCCCCACACAGCAGGCGCCTGCCAGGATATTTCCTACCAGCGCCAGCACTCACTTCTTAGGCAGGAAAGCCTTGACAGATTGTCTTTGGATTTGGGGGCCAGCCCAAAGATTTAGGAGCCAGACAATGGACACCTGCTAAAATTACTGGGCTTAGTGGAAGTTATTGTGGAGGAGGAGGAGGAGGGTAAACGGGCTTCTCTCTCTCTCCTCGAAAAGAAACAGGGCTGTCCAAGACAAAGACGGTCCTAAGTAACTCCACCTCTGGACATCCTAGGCTAGGCACCAGGGCTCCCTGGTGCCTGGGATTTGTCAAGTACTGCAGTAAAGAGTATGTTCACTCCAGGATCTTGACCACGGGTTAAGAGCGCTTTGCTGACCGCCCCACTGTTTCCTCCTAGGACTCTGCGGGTGCTGTATGCACCCCAAGCACAATTCGATCACCGACCCATTCATCACAAGACTTACGCTTTCGTCCACTAGCTCTATGGAGAACAGCTTCCCTTCCCCGCGCGAGTTGCTCCATGTGCGGACCTGGCCTTTCTGGGTCACCCGGGCACAGATGGTCCACCTGGAATCACACAGCAAGGATCGGAACCACACCAACCCCTCCAGCCAACGGCGTCTCTTCCCATTCTTCCCATTTTTTAAAAAAAGCTGTTGGGAGATGGGGAGGCTCTTATTTCGACAGGGGGCACATTCCAAGGCTTCGGGGCGGCAACAGAGAAGGCCCGTCCCTGAGTAGCCACCCTACAAACGGGTGGCAACTGCAGATCGGCCCCTCCGGATGATCTCAGTGGGCCGTGGGGTTCAGAGCCAAGATGACAGTCTCCAGGCAGTGCACGTTGTTTTTTTAAAAAATACAGCACACACAAGCAACAAGAACCAGTTTTAAAACTGCCGGGGCACCTTAAGGGCTCTTTTAAGGCCGGCAGAGATGGAGACGCTCTTACTGGGACACTGAGCACCTTCTGAAGTCCAGGAAGCAGGTCTTAGCAGGCGTGTCGGCAGGTGTGGGACTGAGCCCAGAGCCCAGCCTGTTCATCCCACCGCGCAAGAAGAGGAAGACGGAGCAGGCGGCGAGGGCCAAGAGCCATGGTTCTGGCCGGGCCTGCTTGCCAAAGGCAGCGCCTTCCGACACACACACACACAGACGCAGGTGCTCAGGCGCGGCCACTTACTTGGACTGGTAGGGATTCAAGCTAGTGATGGGCACCACTTTTGTCTGAGAGCCCCCAGGAGTGCTCACAAAGCTGGAGCCCCCCGCTTTGCCAAACGTCTTCGCTGGGCCGCTGTATTTCGCGGCAGCTCCTAAGAGGGGAGAGAGAGAGAGAGAGAGAGCCGGGTTTCAGCCTGGCAGAACTCAGCCACTTGAGAGAGACCAGCACTTCCTCCCTGCACGGACCAAAAACCCGAGCAGGCTGGTCTGGCTCCACTCGGCCCTGATTCCAGACACAGGGAATCCATGCACGGCTGCCACCACAACTGCAGACTCGTGCTTGAAGCCTCACTGGCATTTAGCCTTGGTGGCCAATACACGGATCCGCCCAATCGCTGGCGTTCTCTCGACGCCAGGAGAACTTTGCATGCTTCTGCGGTGCATGTGTTGTGCGCGCGCGCGCACACACACGCACACCAGCGCTGCCCTCAACAATAAAACGAAGTACTGCACACTGCTGGGGGCTGGGGGAGAGCGCAACCAGACGCCCCCGGCCCCGGCTTGCAGAAAGGCCCGTTAATGGGTAACCATGACCATGTTTCCCCACGAAACCTAGGACGCTGCCTAATCCCGAGCCAGCCCCTTGGTCCGCGGAGCCCAGAACGGTCTACACCAGGGCTGCTCAGCTTCAGCCCCCCTGCAGAGGCCGGCCCACAATTCCCACCGCCCCGGCTACTCGCCCTGCGGCTGGAGATTATGGGGGTTGTAGTCCAAAAACCGCTGGCGGCGGGGGGTTGAGCAGGCCTGCCTTGATTCCGGTCCGCTCTGCAGTGGGGCACTGAAAGGCAAGGCAGCCGATGAGATGGGGCTGCTGCTGATTCTGAGTCTGGGAGCTGGGGGGTCTCCAAGAGAGGGAAGCAGCTGGAGGCCGCAGGCCAGGAGGACGAGCCAGGCGACCAACCGGCCTCCTCCCCGGGCTGTTCCCGAGGCGGACCTTTTCTGTGCTGGCCATTGCAGAGTTCCAGGAGGGCCAAGAGCCCACCTCGCCCCCTGGGAGCCTGGCAGGCGCCTCACTGAAGCAACAGCTGGGGTGTGCGCCTGTGAGAATTTCCGCCGGCTACACCAATGACTGGGTCTCTCATTATTAATAACCGCCACAACCTGACGGCCCACAAATTATTTTTCAGTTTCGATTTCCAGGTCAGCTCCCTTTTCCGGTTGGCTTCTCCAAGACGCCTGGCTGGCAAGACTGCTCTTCCCCGCTTGGAAACAGAAGGCACTTTAATTATAAGCTTGTATTGCCAAGAAGCCAGGACCCAAACAAAAAGCATCCAGAGACGCCTTCAAGCAGAGTCAGGAGAAACTTGGCGCAATCCGCCACGTCTGCTCCGCTGCCATCACTTTGTGCGCTGACATTCTCTGCCGCCGATCACACTTTCTGCCTCGCGATCGAGAGTCCAGGAGAGCAATCCTCCAAGATGTCCCTCGGGCTGGATCGGCCACAACGGCCCTCCCTTTCCAAGGGGTTTCCACAGGAGAAGCCCCTGCAGGGCTGGGCCCTGAGACAGACGGGTCTCTGCCCACCCGGGCTGCTCGACTGGGCCTGGAGCTCCACGGCTGAGCCCCTGCTTCGCGCGGCTGCTGGGGGCGCCAGCCGTCCTCCTCCTGCCCCCCATGCCTTCCCCTCTCAGGGCCAAGGCTCCTTACCTGCTGCTGGACTCCCCATCGGAGGGGCTGGCTTGCTGGGCGCTCGGCTGGTGGCCAAAGCAGAGGCCTGCTGCTGCTGCTGCGGCGGCCCCCTCGGTCCCGTTCCTGGCAAGCCAAGGGAGAAAGGCCATTTCAGTGCCGTCAGCTGGCCGCGAAGGCCCTTCGAGCCCAGCTCGCCGTGTCACGCTCTTGCGGCAGGGAGCATGAACTGCCCCCTTGGCTGAGCAGCCTCCAGCTGGGCTTGCATTAGGGGATGGGGCTGGAGCTCAGGGGTGGAGCCTCCGCTCGGCATGCAGCCCTCCAGGAAAGAGAACCCAGGAGAGCTGCTGCCAGCCAGGGAGGACAACACTGAGCCACGGGGACCAAGGGTCGGACTGGGCATAAGGCGGCTTCCTAGGGAAAGCAGACCACCGTTACGAGGAGGGCGCTGCAGTTCGGCGGTCATGCAGAAGGCCCCTGCTTCTGTCCCCGGCAGCACCTCCGGGTAACATAGGGAGCTGCCATAGACTGAGTCAGACCATTGGTGCATCTAGCTCAGTATTGTCTTCACAGACTGGCAGCGGCTCCTCCAAGGTTGCAGGCAGGAGTCTCTCTCAGGCCTCTCTTGGAGATGCTGCCAGGGAGGGGACTTGGGACCTCAGATGCTCTTCCCAGAGCGGCTCCATCCCCTGAGGGGAACCTCTGACAGTGCTCACACATGTCGTCTCCCTTTCATATGCAACCAGGGCAGACCCTGCTTAGCTAAGGAGACAAGTCATGCTGGCTCATGCTCAGCCCCATTTCAGACCCAAGTCTAACAAGGATAAAAGAAAAGCCCATTCATTTCCCCTCCCTCTCCACAATGATCCTCATCAGCAAGTCTGGTAATTTTGTCACGAGGTCCCTCTCCTGCTCTCCCAGAGGTTTGGGCTAGTTCCTGGATTGGAAGGAAGTTGGTCAAGGCCTGCATGACTGGATTTCAACCAGCTCTGCTTAGGGGGCTTCCCCCAGTGATCTATCCATCATTGGGCAGAGACACACAAAGTCCTGCGGTCAGTGTTAAGAAATGCAGCTAGGTTTTGAAGCAAGAGCAAGGTGGCTCTAAACGGGTCTTGCAAGACAGAGTTCTCAGCACAAGGAGCTTTTTTTTTTAAAAAAAAATTTAAATCAAAACGTTTATTATATCCCATCCTTTGTGCCCAGAAGGCAGTGTGCAACAAACGGGTAAACACATAATCAATGAGCAACAAAGTTTCCAAAAAGCAAACACACAAGAGCAAAACAAAGGCGATCAGGAAATTAACAATCCCAAGACAGAGAAACCACAAATGCCAGCAAACAAAATCACCCACTAAAAAGAGAATGAAAGAAGCCTTATGACACAATCTTAATGCAAGGTTAAACACACACACACAGCGCACCACATTCCAGTGCTGACATGGGTCAACCTATCGAAACTCCGAATAAGCACCTGTCTACCCAAAGAAGTACAAAGCTGTAAGAATACTATGCCCGAAACCCACACTTATAGCTTGTTCCCTATTATCAGAGGAGGTTTTTGTTTTCATTAACCTGCTGCCTTCCTTGACATCCGTTCAAGGCAGCTCAGGAAATCAGGGCAAACATTAACCAGACACAGTTGCGCAGTCGGGTCAGCTTTCTGGCCCGGCACCTCTTTGGTGGGTGAAAGTTCACCACCACCACGCCTGGAAATCCTATGGAAAGTGCCCCGAATTCCATTATGGGAGAAAGGCAAAGAGGACTGCAGCAAAACCAATCTCAAGTGCCGATTCCATCTGAAGACACACTACGAACAGGCCATCACATGAATCACGGACCCCCAAGCCCCTTTGGTGCATAACCAGCTATGAGCATATACACGTTTAGGGTATATACGGCTACAAAGAACCACCCTGAAATGCACGAACAAGGAATATATGTCTCCTGCGCAGCGTTAAAGGGATATCAGCTCTCCCCAGTTTGAACTGCCCGTTTAAAAACATACATTTAAATATATGAATATTAATGTGCATCCCGTGTCAGGTAGATGTGCAATATTAGATGTGCGTTGCTCTTCGCATCCGTATGTCTCTCACAACACGCTCCTTTGGGACAGGAGCCAACTGTCCTGCGCTTTGAAAAGGTCAGCGCCTCTATAGCAACCAAACCAACCGCCCGAAACGATGGCGTTCAGCCACAACGTTACTAACTCACGAAGCCTCACTTTTTAAAAAATCTATGCTGCCCCACCAGCACTTCAGAGAAGCCAAGCCAAGCAGGCTTTTAGTGCTATCAAAATCCAGACTGCCGTGTTATTCCTCCAGTCCAGAAAATAGGAAGCTGCCATAGACTGAGTCAGACCCTTGGCCCATCTAGCTCAGTATGGTCTACACTGACTGGCAGCAGCTTCTCCAAGGATTGCAGGCAGGAGTCCCTCCCAGCCCCGTCTTGGAGCTGCTGCCAGGGAGGGAACCGGGAGCCTAGACACTCTTCCCAGAAGGGCCCCATCCCCTGAGGGGAATCTCTTACAGGGCTCACACGTGTCTCACTAAAAGGCAAACCAGGGCATTTTAACCCTAAATGCAAACCAGGGCAGACTCTGCTAAGCAGAAGTGAAAGTAGTGGGTTTTTTGGACCCGGGCGCCCTCTTTTAACCAATGCTACCTACAGGTTTGTTGAATCATATTTGTGCAACACATGCTGACTGGAGCCAGCTCGGGAACTTGCACTCTCAAAAATGCAATTTGCATGTTGTCCGAACTATAGGAAGGGGTGAAGAACGGGTCTGGCGGGAGCAAGCACGAATGGTCCCCCTTGCTAAGCAGGGTGTGCCTGTGGAAAGGTGACGACGTTGTGAGCCCTGGAAGGTCTTCTCCTTAAGCGGCTGGGTCGCAGCTCAGTCAGTGGAAGAGCCGCTGCAAGCCTGACTTGCAGAACGTCCCCGGCACAAGGTGCAGAAGGGGTGTCCGTCTAGGAAGCGGTTCCGGACGGCCTGGGATGCCGAGGGAGTTAAAAGCCGTGGATCCGGACACAAAACACAAAACCCCCATTCCTCGCCAAAGGGGAAAACACGTGGCTGGAGAGGCAGCACCGCAGCGAAGGAGCCGTGGCAGCTCGTGGCGGGAAGCTCCTTACCCTCGCTGTATTGCACGGGATTGCCGATTTTCCCCGTCAGCCCGTCAGCCGTTTTCACGACGTCCAGATCCATCAAGATCACCACTCTCCTGCCAAGAGAAAAGGAAGAAGCATCGACTCTGAGCGCCGGCTGGCTTGCAACGACCCCCACAAGCTGGAAGTGCAGGCAGGAGGCAAGGAATGGGGTCCTATCCAGTTGGGTGCCCAGGGGGCAACCAAACTGGCAAGGCCTGGGGGCCCTCCAGATGTTGTTGAACTACAACTCCCATCATCTCCAGCCACGATTGTAGCTGGGGATGATGGGAGCTGTAGTTGAGAAACATCTGGAGGGCCCCCAGGTTGGGAACCACGGCTCCCATGAAAGGCTTTGCATGCCAGGAATACATCTTAATGTGGAGTCAGAATCCTTAGAATTGAGAACGGTTCAATTCCGTCATCTTTATCACAAAGAGATCCAGACAGCTACAATGGACGCAGGGCAAACAATTACCTTCCATCCTTCAGGGTATTGACAATGAACTTGTTAATCTGGCAGACGGCGTTTTCACTCAAGTGCTTATCGTCAACCAGAGAGTTCAGCTGAGTCGCCAACATGAAAGCTACGAAACCAAAAACAAAGAGCGGGGGGGGAGAGAGCTACTCAGAATGTCCACAGGAGCTCAAAAGGCCAGCATGTTTTTGAATGTTTTTAGACTAATGCCACAGATTTTTGCTCAGAGATCTATTTATTTCTCATGTTTATATACCACCTTCTCTCACCCCCCCCCCGGAGGTTTGCGTAACATTCAAACACACACCAAAACCAAACACAGCAAAGACAATTCAATATGTTTAACTAAAAGCCTGATAAAAACAGATATGTCTTACTTAAGAGGTTTCTTTCTTTCTCTCTTTCCTTTCTTTTTTAAAGGCAGTCAGAGATGGGGAAGCTCTTATTCTGACAGAACTTGAATATGGGTCTCCCCAGTCTGAAGACAAATCTCTGCCTGCTTGACTGCACCGGTTTCTGAACCCAGAGCCCGACTGCCAGATAGTTTTGAGTGAATGACTCGTCTGTGCTGCTCCCACCTTCCACCGCACCCAGGCGGATGAAGCCACATTAAATCACACGGCCATTATTCTCGTCCGAAGGATTCCCAGATGTTGCTGACTACAACTCCCAGCATCCCCAGCGGCAATGGCCTTTGGCTGGGAATTATAGTTGGCAACATCTGGCAATCCCTCTGACGGGGAACACTGCACATGACCCCACTGAAGAGCGCTTCTGCTTCACCACCTACTTGTTAGCTGCCCCATAACAAATTGTTCTCTGGGCGGCTTACAACAAACACAGCATTAAAACATCAAGTAAAAAAACACCACGCAGGAAACCACAGAGCTTGTGTGAAGAGCACTCGGAGGTCTAGCCCCCGGCCTCAGGAAGGCCACCTAGAGGGATCAACCGGCTGACTCGGTATGAGCCAGCTTAGTAGGACCCAGGGAGGCTTCTACGACTTCTGACCCAAGGAAGTCTAGCTTCTCCCGCTGATGGGAGTGCAACTGAAAAGTCTTTCATTCCCTCTTCTCGACCAGCCTCCATGCAGTCACCCAGGGAGGTAGACAAAAGACAAGCCACATGAACTTCCCTGGGATATGGCCAACTCCCACGCAGTCCTTAACACTGCTGCTGCACTTTGCTGCAGACTAAATGTGCATGGGCACGGAGCAGCAGGGACATATAAAGCTCCTTTCCAGAGGCCTATCTAGCTCAGGACTGCTAACTCTAGCTGGCAGCAGTCTTTCCCCGCTCTGCTGACCGACCAACCGATCAAGGGCCGTCAAGTGGGTGTCGACTCTTACAGGCCACAGAGAGAGAGTCTCTGCAGGATGGCCTGGCCTTGAAGGTGGTCTCTCAGGGGTGCATTCTGCTCCCCAAGATAAAAAGGACCGTGGGTTCTCAGAAGACGCCAGGCCTGGAATTGGGACTTTCCGCCTGAAAAGCAGGCGCCCGGCCACTGAGCGACCTCCCCTCCCCTATCAGTGTCGATGTCCAGAGACAGGATCCCTATGGCTGAGCCCCACCGTGCATTCATGCTTACAGGAAAGCGTGTTCAGGCCATCGCTCAACAGCATCCGGTAACGGGGTACACTGTTCCCAGTGGTAATCGGGCGGATGTTCTGGGGAGAAAAGAGAGAGTCTTCATTCGGGTTCTCCAGGAACAGCTCGTCGAGTCCTGCCCAGGAAGGACAGCCGACCGAAGACGGACACCAGAGCAGAAGCGGAGCCATTGCGGAATACTCACCAGGAGCTGCAAGACAGGGGCTCGGACATCCTCGCCTTGAATCATAGACTGGGGAGGGAGAGAGAGGACATGAATGCCTCTGAGCAGAGGAGGTCAGGCAGGTCACAACAGGAGGCTTCCCGGGACCGCACGGCAACCTATCACTCATGCTCTAACATCCAGCGACATTGTCCTTTAGGGCCCAAAGGAGACCATTCGAGCTCGCCCAGCCTGACAAAAGCACAGGCCCAGAAGACGGAAAGGCAGGCTCTGCCCTGGAACCTTAAGAAAGGGTGTCCCACACAAGCGGAGGCGCATCGCCACTTAATACACTGTGCTTCCCTCATACAGCACCAAAGGCTCTATTTTTAGCATTACCCACCCGCAGAGAAGCCCACCCCGCTGTTTCTCCGCACGAGAGACACTGATCTCTGTGTTCTTCATGAGTGGAAGGAAAGAAGCTGGTCTTGTGGGGGCAAGCATGAATTGACCCCTTTGCTAAGCAGGCTCTGCCTGGGTTTTCATTTGAATGGGAGACTGTATGTGTGAGCACTGCAAGAGAAGCCCCTTAAGGGATGGGGCCGCTCTGGGAAGAGCCCCCTGCCTGCTTCTTCTTATTTATTATTTTATTTACTAATTCGATTTCTAGACCGCCCTTCCAGAAATGACTCAGGGCGGTTTACACAGAGAAATAACCAATAAATAAGACATTCTGCTTGCAGGCAGAACGTCCCAAATTCCCTCCCTGGCAGCATCTCCAAGACAGGGCTGAGAGAGGCTCCTGCCTGCAACTTTGGAGAAGCCGCTGCCAGTCGGTGAAGACAAGACGGAGCTAGATGGACCAAGGGTCTGGCTCAGGATATGGCAGCTTCCTGTGTCCCTAAGCGTCTGGACTGTTTTCATTACCAGCCTTGAAAGACGGACTCCCTCTCTCCTTCCTGGTTTGAGCCATCACCCACTGAAGAGAATGATGAAAGGCGCTGCAATCTCTCTCCCCAGCTTTGCCTGCCCAATTTCTGCTCCCGTGAACAGCTCAGGAGCAAGGCCGCTTAAAAAAAGAAGACGTCGGCCCTGCTTTTGCCTGGACTCTTGGTGTCCACACCTTGGTTCCTAGAAAAAAAGGGTTCCCCAACACGTGGTCCTACCCGATGCTGCTACTACAACTCCCATTATCCCCAGCCACAATAAACTCTCTAGCTGAGGGTGATGGGGATTGCGGTTCAGCAACGTCTGGAGTGCCACAGGCTGCCCTAAAGCTCCTTGACTACCAGTTTGCCTCCACAGCAGCATTTGTGAGAGGAGAGCTGGTCTTTTTTTTTAAATTTAATTTTTTATTAATTTTAACAATATCTAGACATTCATAACACCTTAAACAAATATGGGCTTCCTGCTCACACCTCCTCGTGAATCGCCAACTATAGAATTAACCGAGAGGAGGGCTGGTCTTGGGGTAGCCGGCATGAATGGACCCCCTTGGCTAAGCAGGGTCTGCCCTGGGTTGCATAGGAATGGGAGACTTGATGGGTGAGTCCTGTAAGATTTCCCTCCTTTGGGGATGTTGGAGCCGCTCTGGGAAGAGCATCCGAGGTTGTTCCCAGTTCCCTTCCCCGGCAGCATCGCCCAGAAAGCGGAGCTGAGAGGAGACTCCTGCGGCCTGCAACCTGGGAGAAGCCGCCGCTGCCAGTCTGGGTAGGCAACCCCGAGCGAGACGGACCAAGGTCCTGACTCAGTATGTGGCAGCTCCCTGTGCAGTCACCCACTCCCCACCGCCCCCGTTCCTCCTGACTTAGTAGCAGTTATTAATTATTATTATTATTATTTTAATTTAGTCATTGTTATTGCTGTTATTATTATTATTACTACTACATTTATATCCCGCTCTTCCTCCAAGGAGCCCAGAGCCCAGTACTACAGACTTGAGTTCCTCCTTCACAACAACCCTGCAAGGTATTTATTATTATTGTTATTATTTTAATTTAGTCATTGTTATTGTTGTTGTTAATTATTATTGTTGTTAATTTATTGTTATTATTGTTATTGTTACATTTACATCCCACGTCTTCCTCCAAGGAGCCCAGAGCCCAGTACTACAGACTTGAGTTCCTCCTTCACAACAACCCTGCAAGGTATTAATTATTATTATTATTATTTTAATTTAGTCATTGTTATTGTTGTTAATTATTATTGCTATTAATTTATTGTTATTATTACATTTACATCCCACGTCTTCCTCCAAGGAGCCCAGTACTACAGACTTGAGTTCCTCCTTCACAACAACCCTGCAAGGTATTTATTATTATTGTTATTATTTTAATTTAGTCATTGTTATTGTTGTTGTTAATTATTATTGTTGTTAATTTATTGTTATTATTGTTACTGTCACATTTACATCCCACGTCTTCCTCCAAGGAGCCCAGAGCCCAGTACTACAGACTTGAGTTCCTCCTTCACAACAACCCTGTGAGGTAGGCGAGGCTGAGAGGGCAGTGACCGGCCCAGAGCCGCCCAGCCAGTCTCATGAGGCCGAATGGGGGGGGGGGATTTGAACCCGGGTCTCCACCACGCGGGGCTTCGGCCTAGTTCCCACAGATGCCCCCTGGGAAGATCTTCTGGCCGGGGTTGGTGGGTGGGAGGGAGCCAGCCCGGCCGAGGGCCCGACTCGGGCCGGCAGCCTCCCCACGGGGTGGGGGGGAGAGTGAGGGCGGGCGCCGCCGCCCGGGAGCCCCCCCCCCCCCCAGCCCTGGGCTCACCGCGATGGCGCCCTCGCTCAGCCGGACCGCCATGGCGACGAGGAGGAAGAGGAGGAAGAAGAAGCTCGCTTCCCGCGCGACGCCGCTGCCGCCCCCTGCGGCACGTGACGCGGCCCGGGCGGCGCCATTGGCCGAGCGCCGCCGCCGGCGGAGGAGGAGGCGGGACTCCGGCAGCCAGCTGGCTCCGCCCCTTCCGGCCTAGGCGCGCCTGAGGTAAAACGGGCCTTTCCCGCGCTTTTTTCTCTCTTCTTTCATCATTTTGGCGGGAGGGCGGGCGGCGGCGGCACGGAGTGGGGGGGCCGGGGCGGCCATGAGGGGGGCCCCCCTTCCTCAATGTGGGGGGCGCGGCTCTCTCAGCGAGGGGGCAGAGTGTCCCGAGTTCCCTCCTCCTTCTCCTCCTCCTCCTCGGTGCCTAGTCCGGCTCAGGGCTGTCTGCACGGGCTGGCAGCGGCTGCTCCTTCTCCAGGCACAGGCCGGCAGCAGGGGCCTCTCCCGGCCCTCCCTTGAAGCCGCCTCAGAGCACAGCAGGCGGAGCGATAGGAAGCTGCCCCTGAATACTGAGTCGGGCCCCGGGTCTGCCCAGCTAGGGTGGTCGGCACTGACTGGCAGCCGCTCTCCAAGGTTAGTTAGTTAGTTGTTTGATTTCTAGACCGCCCTTCCAAAAATGGCTCAGGGTGGGTCACGTAATAAATAAAAATAAGAGGGCTCCCTGTCCCCAAAGGGCTCACGGTCTAAAAAGGAACATGAGACAGAGACCAGCGACAGCCACTGGAGGGGGTACCGTGCTGGGGACGGAGAGGGCCAGCTGCTCTCCCCCTGCTGAATGAAAAGAAGCACCGTGTGTCAAAAGGTAGCTCGTTGCCCAGTGAGCAGGTTCCAGGCAGGGCGAGGGATCCGGTGAGGCCCCAGCAGCCTGGAGATGCTGCCGGTTGGGGCTGGGCTCTTCCGCCTGCAAAGCCCAGGCTCCGCCGCCACTGACGGAGCTGCCGCCCCTCAGAAATCCTGCCCTTAATACAGAGGAAGCGGCTGTCTGCTGAGTCAGGCCCTTGGTCCATCCCACTCAGTATCGTCTTCACAGACTGGCAGCAGCTTAGGAACCTAGGAAGCTGCCATATACTGAGCCAGACCCTTGGTCTATCTAGCTCAGTATCGTCTTCACAGACTGGCAGCAGCTTAGGAACCTAGGAAGCTGCCATATACTGAGCCAGACCCTTGGTCTATCTAGCTCAGTATCGTCTTCACAGACTGGCAGCAGCTTAGGAACCTAGGAAGCTGCCATATACTGAGCCAGACCCTTGGTCTATCTAGCTCAGTATCGTCTTCACAGACTGGCAGCAGCTTAGGAACCTAGGAAGCTGCCATATACTGAGCCAGACCCTTGGTCTATCTAGCTCAGTATCGTCTTCACAGACTGGCAGCAGCTTAGGAACATAGGAAGCTGCCATATACTGAGCCAGACCCTTGGTCTATCTAGCTCAGTATTGTCTTCACAGACTGGCAGCAGCTTAGGAACATAGGAAGCTGCCATATACTGAGCCAAACCATTGGTCTATCTAGCTCAGTATTGTCTTCACAGACTGGCAGCAGCTTAGGAACATAGGAAGCTGCCATATACTGAGCCAGACCCTTAGTCTATCTAGCTCAGTATTGTCTTCACAGACTGGCAGCAGCTTAGGAACATAGGAAGCTGCCATATACTGAGCCAGACCCTTGGTCTATCTAGCTCAGTATTGTCTTCACAGACTGGCAGCAGCTTAGGAACATAGGAAGCTGCCATATACTGAGCCAAACCATTGGTCTATCTAGCTCAGTATTGTCTTCACAGACTGGCAGCAGCTTAGGAACCTAGGAAGCTGCCATATACTGAGCCAGACCCTTGGTCTATCTAGCTCAGTATCGTCTTCACAGACTGGCAGCAGCTTAGGAACATAGGAAGCTGCCATATACTGAACCTGACCCTTGGTCTATCTAGCTCATTATTGTCTACCCAGACTGGCAGCGGCTTCTCCAAGGTTGCAGGCAGGAATCTCTCTCAGCCCTGTCTTGGAGAAGCCAGGGAGGACATTTGAAACCTTCTGCTCTTCCCAGAGCAGCTTCATCCCCTGAGGGGAATCTCTCACAGTGCTCACACTTCTAGTCTCCCTTTCATATGCAAACCAGGGCAGACCCTGCTTAGCTATGGGGACAAGTCATGCTTGCTGCCACCAGACCAGCTCTCCTCTCCAGGTTGCAGGCAGGAGTCTCTCTCAGCCCTGTCTTGGAGATGCTGCTGCCAGGGAGGGAACTGGGGCGGCTTAGATGGAGCGTGGCTCCATCCCCTAAGAGGGGAATGTGACCTTGCAGTGCTCATACATCTAGTCCCCTATGCCTAAGCAACCAGGGCAGACCCTGCTCAGCAGAGGGGACAATTCACAGCCACAACCACCAGGCCACCGGTCCTCCTCCCAGCTGACTGAGCAGGGGGAGAGAGCAAGAAGTGAAGCCCACCCTCCTATTCAGCTATTCCGTTCAAGGTGCTAAAACCGCCACCAAACCCCAGCCAGGTTTAAAACTGGATAGATTGGCTCAGCTGACTCTGCTCTGGTTTGCCTTTGGTTGGGGGACTCCACATCAGCTCCGTAATCTGGGGAGGAGAGCTGGTCTTCTGGCAGCGAGCGTGACTGGTCCCCTCTGCGAAGCAGGATCTGTCTTGGTGTGCATTTGGATGAGAGACTATGTGAGCACATAAGAGAGCCAGCGTGGTGTAGTGGTTAGAGTGCTGGAGTAGGACCGGGGAGACCCGAGTTCAAATCCCCATTCAGCCATAAAACTAGCTGGATGATTCTGGGCCAGTCACTTCTCTCTCAGCCTCGCCTACTTCACAGGGTTGTTGTGAAAGAGAAACTCAAGTCTGTAGTACACCGCTCTGGGCTCCTTGGAGGAAGAGCGGGATATAAAATGTAATAATAATATATATTCCCCTCGGGGTAGGGCTGCATGGCTTCGGCCCTCCTGCAGATGTTAGACTACAACTCCCATCATCTCAGGCCACCTTAGCTGGGGATGATGGGAGTTGTAGTTCAAACACAGCTGGCGTTGTGCAGCCCTGCCGGTGAGGCCACAGCTCCCTGTCTGTCTTGGGGCAAATCGAACTTTGGTGGTGGATTGCTCCTGCCTAACTTTTGCTGGTGGGTGACCGGAAGAAAGTTAGACGGACGGACTCCTGCCTAACAATACTTGCCTTTCCTCCCTAGCTGATCATGGACCTGCCTGTGGAAAAATGGAAGGCTTACGTTAGCCAGAAATGGGCTTCGCTGGAGCCGTCCCTGAAGAAGCAGCTGTGTGATACGGTATCGCTCAGGGACATCATCTTTCTCTCCTTCACTCTCTTCCGGTAAGTCATCTCCCCTGTGCAGCTGGTGTGTGTAGATATTGCCCCAGGCTCACAGCTCTCTCTTGTGCCGTTCTGCTCCACAGTCCTGAAGATGAAGAGTATTTGCAGAGCCTGTCCGAATACTACCACGTGCAGAAAGAGCCTCAGAGGGTGCCGTCCTACAAGGAGAGGGGGAATGAGCGATTCCAGAAAAAGGATTACGCTGCAGCCTTAGTACTGTATTCCACGGTAAAGACGAGGGGTTACTAATGGGGGCTCCAGACAAAATCTGGACCCTGGGTCCATCTAGCTCTGTACCGTCTACCCTGAATCTGGCAGCGGCTCTCCGAGGTTTCAGGCAGGAGTCTTTCCCGGCCCCAGCGGGAGACGCTGCCGCCAGGGACTGAACCGGGGACCTTCTGCATGCCAAGCACAGGCGCTCTCCACTGAGCTACGGGCCCCATCCCCTCAGGGGAACAGCTTACAGCAGACAGTGTGCTCACCTGTAGGTCCCCCAACCCAATGCAAAGCTGCTTAGCGGAAGGAGGCCGTTCGCTGCTGCAAGGCGGCCTCTGCATCACCTTTCTGACCTTTGCAGGCATTGTCTCACTCGGAGGCCGGCAGTCCGGAAGCGGCCGTGTGTTATGCCAACCGCTCTGCAGCTCTCTTTCACCTGGGCCAGCTGGAGGTGAGTCTGAGTGGAAGGTGGCCTGTTGCAAGGCAGGAGCAAAAGCCGTTCCACTTTGGCTGGCATTGGTAGCTGGGCTGGAATTGGTGGTTGCCCGGACCCTGCCTGCCCCTTCCGTTTGCTGGGATCGGTCACGCTGGGTTCCCGGAGGCTGGGTTCCTGGTCGGTGTCTGTAGGATTGTCTCGCTTTTAGCTCTACGCCTTGACTGAACCTGGGACTCTACAGTGTTCAGGCTGCAAAGCAAGGTGGGGGGGAGGAATACGACAGCCAGTCTGACCGATATTTATAGACTTTTCTGTCCTCTTCGCAGCTTTGTTTGGAAGACATCGCCAGAGCGCAGGCAGAGGGCTACCCGGACAGGCTCTGCCCCAAGATTTTGCTGCGGAAAGCGGAATGCCTTCTTTCTCTGGGGAAGCTGCAAGAGGCAAGCGACACCCTCGGCCATCTGGAGACGAAAATGTCGGCGGATCCGGGTTCGAATGCTACCAGCCACCAGACCCTGCTCCATAAGTTCCGTCAGCTGAAAGTCGGAGTCGGTCGAGAGAGGCCCAGCTCGGCCTGCCAGCCCACCGCCCGTGACGGGACCCAGGAGGATGCGAGCCACTGGGAGGAGAACAGCAAGGTTTCCCACGCCTCTCCATCCGTGAGCCTGAGGTTTTCCACCGGCAAAGGGCGCCATTTGATTGCTGCCGAGGATATTCCTCCTGGCCAACTCTTAGTCAGGGAAGAGGCGTTTGTCAGCGTGCTGCGTCCAGGAGAAAGCTTCTTGCTCCGAGGCTGTGCTGAGCCCACGTCGGACAAGCCACTGGAGACGGAAGATCTTCACTGCCACCGTTGCCTGAGTCCACTTCTGGCTTCTGTGCCCTGCCGGGGGTGCAGCTACGCCCGGTACTGCAGCCGCACGTGTGCAGAGACGGCGTGGACGAGCTACCACCGGCGCGAGTGCTCCCTTGGGGGTCTGCTTCTCACGCTGGGGGTTTTCTGCCACGTGGCCTTCCGAGCCGTTCTGGTGGCGGGGGTGGCCGAGGTCAGCTCTTTGGTCAAGCCGCCGGGTGGGAGGGACGTGGAAGAGCCTGCCACTGGACCACGAGCTGACGAGGCCGAGGGGGACTCCGCCCCCATCCCCGGCTGCGACGCTGACGGACGGTATCGCGGTTCCTACCGAGCGGTCTTCAGTCTTCTGCCACACACCGAGAAACACAGTCCTGAAGCCCGGTTCCTCGGTGGCTTGACCGCGGCGGCCTTGTGCAGAGGCCTGGGAGACGCCGGCCGATCCGCTTTGCTTCCCGGGGAGAGGACGCCTGAGAGCCAGGAAGAACCCAGCGCTGCTGAGACCTCTCCCGGCTTGATGGTCTTCGGGGAGGCCGTGCTGAGGCACATGCTGCAACTGCAGAGCAACTCGCAGGCCATCACGGCACTTCGCGAGTCAGGTTAGGCTTGGTCTTGCTCCCACTTGATCCGCTAGAGAGACCGCGGGAGGGGAGCTGGTCTCGTGGCAAAGGGAAAATGTGCCGTCCAATCGGTGTCGGCTCCTGGCGCCCACAGAGCCCCGGGGCTGTCTTGGGTCGAATCCAGGAGGGGTTGATGGTTGATGGTCAGATGGTCTGACTCAGCGGAAGGCAGCTTCCTGTGTCGGTGGGGCTGCAGGCTGTGCTACAAAAAGAGAGAGTTTATGATGAATGCAGCTGGTCAGTTCCTGGAAGCTTTGAAACAAATATATATATATGCCAACAAACAAATATATACAAGCAAATATATACAAACAATGAATATTTATATACTGCTTTTCAGCAAACATTCCCAAAGCAGTTGACACAGAGAAAACAATCGTCAAGTAATAAGAGGGATCCCTGTCCCCAAAGGGCTCACCGTCTACAAAGAAAGAGAAGACAGACACCGGCGACAGCCACTAGAGGGGTGCTGTGCTGGGGCTGGAGAGGGCCAGTTGCTCTCCTCCTGATAAATAGACGAATATCACCACTTTTAAAAGGTGCCTCTTTGCTCAGTTAACAGGGGACGGCGGTTTGAAGACCTCCCTTGGAAGACCTCCCTTGTATGGATCTCTGTCCCTCAGATCTTTTGTCGTTTTCACCCAGGTTCTGGGGGCGGACCAGTCACGAGCCGTGAGCAGGTGCGCCTGGCTGCAGCTCTCTTCCCCGTGCTCAGTCTCCTGAACCATTCCTGCGACCCTAACACCAGCGTGACGTTCAGCAGCACCACTGCGGAGGTCAGGGCTTTGCAGCCCATCCCCAGAGGGCAGGAGATTCTCCACTGCTACGGTGAGTCACTTCTCTCCCCTGGCCCAGAAGGAAAAGCCGTTGGCCTGACACACAGAAGTTCTGTCTGGTCAAGATGAGCCCAGATATAGTCAAATGATTGGTCTTTGGCCAGGCTGAACTCCATGAAAACTGGATTTAGCAGCGGAATCCCGCTGTGCACAGCACTGATTGGCTGGCAACCATGCCAGCCGCAACCTCACTTCCCTGGAGCAGATTGGCAACCTCTGTACGGCTCCTTGCACCTATCGGTCTGTTTCTTAAGGCAATGAATGAGGATTAAATCGTGCTTTTAAAAATGGTTTTTTCCAAAAGACTGGCAGCCCACTGTAGTCCCGGAGAGCGAAGCCAGCCACCCGGGAAGCCCTGGAGCCTGCCCAGCCAAACCAAGACATGAGCCCTGTGGTTGCGGTGTGGCATGTGCCCAGAAGCCCCCCTTGGCTCTGCGTCCTCTGACCTCCTTGGTCCTCTCCTGGCAGGGCCTCACCGCAGCCGCATGGGGGCTGCCGAAAGGCGCGAGCGGCTCCTGGCTCAGTATTTCTTTGAGTGCCGGTGCCAGCCCTGCTTGGATGAACTCCGCCCCAGCTCCAGGGAGAGGGCAGCCCGCCAGCGCAGCGGCTTCTGCTGCCCTGCCTGCCGCATGCCCATGCAGGTAAGGGGCTAGTCGGATCCGTCTGGAAACCTTTTGTTTGTCTCCTGGGCAGGGCGTCGGTGAGGGAGGGCCTCCAGTTAATGGACAGACGGGAAGCTGCCTTATACTGAATCCCTGGGTCCCTCTCGCTCAGGATTGCCGACCCAGACTGGCAGCGGCTTCTCCCAGGAGGCAGGCAGGTGTCTCTCTCAGCCTTATCTTGGAGAGGCTGCTGCCAGGGAGGGGACTTGGGACCTCCTTCTGCAGGTCTCAAGAGCCAGCGTGGCGTAGTGGTTGGAGTCCTGGACTAGGACCGGGGAGACCCGAGTTCAAATCCCACTTCAGCCTCATGAGACTGGCTGGATGTGACTCTGGGCCAGCCACTTTTCTCTGAGCCTAACCTACTTCACAGGGTTGTTGTGAGAAAGAAACCTAAGTCTGTAGGACCCCGCTCTGGGCTCCTTGGAGGGAGAGCGGGATATAAAATATATATAAAGTCGGGGCAATGTGGCATTTTTTAATCTTATGAGGATTTGGCCAAAGGATTGAGAGCCAGTGTGGTGTAGCGGTTAGAGTGCTGGACTAGGACTGGGGAGACCCGAGTTCAAATCCCCCTTCAGCCATGAGACTAGCTGGATGTGACTCTGGGCCGGTCAGTTCTCTCTCAGCCTCGCCTACTTCACAGGGTTGTTGTGAGAAGAAACCTAAGTCTGTAGGACACCGCTCTGGGCTCCTTGGAGGAAGAGCGGGATATAAAATGTTTAAGAAAAGGGGGGGGGAAAGCAGGTAGGGGCTCTTCCCGGAGCGGATCCCCCACCATCCCCAAAGGGGAATCCCTGACAGCTCACCCATGTCTCATCCAAGTGCCAGCCAGGGCAAAACCCCGCTTAGCAATTTGCGCCGGCTACCCCAGGACTCGCTTTTGTGGTCGGGTCCCTCGTGTGTCACAGCACCACGTGTTGGGGAAGGCGTGTGTGGGGTAGGAGGGCTGGGAGTCGCTCTGTCGGAAGCCGCCGCGATGAGCCTGTGGCCTTTGCAGGGGGAGGGCCTGCTCCGTTGCTCCAGCGGCGCCTGCGAGGGCCCGGTCCCGGAGGATGGCTTCCTGCGTCGGCTGCGGGGACTTCAGCTGCGGACCGAGGCCGCCTTGGAACGCCTTGGGCAGGGCCAGTCCGGTAAGAGCCTTCCCCCCCGTCGCCTGCACCCACAAGGTGGTCAGAGAAGATGAATCCCTGGCAAGGAAGCCTAGTCCGTGGCCACCACGGGGTGGCAGCATCGCCCTGCCCAGACGGTGTGGTGGCCCGGCTGGTCCTCTCTCAGAACTCAGTCCTGCTGTGGTGGTGGTGGTGGTGCTGCTCCTCCTTCTCTCTCAGGGGCAGAGGGCAGGGCCTTGGCCATTCACCCAGTCCGTCCTCCTTTCAGCAGGGCTGTCTCTCTGGCTCTCTCCCCCTCCTCCTCCTCCAACCCGCTCTCTTCCCTCTCCGGAAATCCCTTCCCCGTAGCCCCCCTGAGAGCTTGCTTGTTCCACTCCTCCTCTTGTGAGCGCATCCCCACCTGATGCTCGGGTTGAGGCCTGTTCCCTCTGAATCTGCAGGTCAGTCGGTGGAGCTCTTGCTGAAATGCAGGCTGGATGCGGAAAGATTCCTCTCTCCGGACCACTTGATGGTGGGCGAGATTGAGGACCACCTGGCACGGGCCTATGTCACCCTGGGTGAGTGGTCCGCGGAATTTTCCTGTCATTTCCCTTTCCCCCCCCTCACTGGCACCCGCTTATCTCCATGGAAGAATGCATGGTGGTCTGTTTGCACGGGCTGTGTTAAATCTGCACGGATGCTTTTCCTTACCAGGTTCAGGCATCTCTAAAAATCAAAGATGCATTTGAAGGTTGATGACGAAGGTGTGAGTGGCGGTGAGGCAGCTTCCTCTGTTCCACCAATATGAAGAAATTGGCGTTAAAATAAAGTGCTAAGCAGTCGCGGTGGTGGTGGTGGGGGGGAGGAGAGCAAAGCGCTTCATCCCCCACAGGACGCTTCACCATCCCTGCTTCTTCTTCTTCTTCCCCCCATCCCGCTTTCCCAGGGAAGTGGGCGGAGGCCGCAGAGCACCTGTCCAGCAGCATCCAGGTTGTCGAAGCCCGTTATGGCCCCTCCAGCATAGAAGCCGGGCAGGAACTCTTCAAGTTGGCTCAGGTCCTCTTTAACGGGTAAGCCTGAGGATCCTTGGGCTACGAGTTTCAAAATGAGGCTCAAACTGGGCCCCAAGGATGAGCCAGGAATCCACGGGGCTCTCCCCGCCTGGGTTCGAATCCTGTCCACTCTGGCCAGAGGATCTTTTCAGGGGAGGAGAGCATGAATGGTCCCCTTTGCTGAGCAGGGTCTGCCCTGGTTCCCATTTGGAGGGGGGACTCCAGGAGAGCACTGCCAGATATTCCCCCTTCGGGGAGGGGGCTGAGGCTCAGTGGCCAAGCATCCGCTTTGCACGCAGAAGGGCCCGGGTCCCACCCCTGCCGGCAGCAGCATCTCCAGGGAGGGCTGGGAGACACTCCGGCCTGGAACCCGGGAGGAGAAGCCGCTGCCAGTCTGTGAAGACAATCCTGAGCTAAACGGACCAAGGGTCAGACTCATTCTGGTTCTGACCAGCATCTAGGCTCCAAGTTCTTCCTCTGGCCGCATCTCCAAGATTAGGCTGAGAGAGACTCCTGCCTGCCACCTTGGAGACGCCGCTGCCGGTCAGTGTAGGCCAGGCCTACTCAACTTTGCCCCACCCACCCCCAGCTGTTTGCAGACTACAACTCCCACGACCCCCAGCCACGGCGGCCGATAGCCAGGGATTACGGGAGTTGTAGGGCGACGTCTGCAGGAGGGCCGGCGTTGAGCAGCCCCGGTGTAGACAGTTTTGCGCTAGGTAGGATCATAAGGCAGCTTCCTGTGTCTCTTAAGATGCAGGTGTAGAGTGTCAGGTGCTGGATCCTTTTTGGGAAAGTGTGTTTCAGGGTTGGCTTAGAGACGAAGGCCTAGGGGGGAATGGAAGGACACCCGGGGGGCGTTTTGGGTTAGGGTTTCTTCTGGGGGAAACGGTCCCGTCCCCATTTTCCTCCACATCTCGTAAGGTTGGCCTGGGAAAAGCCCCTGTCATCGTCTCCCTAATCATGCCCTGAAAAATGCCTGCAGGATGCCGGTGTCTGGAGGGTGGCGGAGGGTGTGTTCAGCGCCGCCTGCAGAGGGGGGCCCCTTTAGCCCCGGAAGGTCCCCGACGCCCCTCTTTTTTGTGGCTAGGTGTGCGGTGCCGGAATCCCTGGGCGCCATCCGGAAGGCCGAGGCGGTCTTGTCCACCCACTGGGGCGCCCAGAGCCCTCCGGTCCGGGAGCTGCACGCCATGAGAGCCTGCCTGCAGGAGCGGCTTGGAGGCCACGCCGCGGCCACGGCCAGGACGCCGACGGGCCCCCAGCCCCAGCGGTGAGGCCGCTGCTCCACCCTGCCTGGGAGTGGGGCCTGGAGGGAGGAATCTTGTGCCTCTGAGAGCGGGAAAGGAGGGCCGTGTGAGGCTGCAGCTGCTGCGCGTCATTAAAACCGCCAGGAGATAGTCATTCTCTCTCTCACACTCATGTTGCAGCCAGGGCTGAAGCGAGCCCTGCAGGTCAAGGGCTCTCCAGCTGTGCTTGGACGGCAGCCCCCTTCGCTCCCAGGCACTTGCGGCTGGGGGGTGATGGGAGTTGGCGTTCGACCCCCGCTGGGGCCTAGACTGGGGTCCAGCAAAAGCCCCTAGTGTGCTCCCAGCGCGCCCTGCACCTGCAGATGGGTTGAGGGGCCCCCTCAGGCAGCAGGGCATCTTCTGGGAAGGCCCCGTGGCCGCAAGCCCAGGCTGGCCCCCACCAGCACTCGGCATGTGCCCAGAACCTTCTCGGGCTTCCCTCCCAGAGGGAGAGGGGCCCTTGGGTGCAGTTCTGGCTAGACGGGGGGGAGCCCATGGCCTCACGGCCACCAGATCCTAGAAGTTGGGGGGGAACCAAGTCGGCTTTTCTTCCTTTTGCCGCCGCCGCCACTGCCGCCCTTCCTCTCCCGGCAATAAGACACTAGGCTCGCCGAAGGAGCACTGTCCTTGGGACGCGTGTGAGGCAGAAGCTCTTTTTTTAATTTCAGCACGGAAGCATCACACTGGCGGGACGGGGCCGAGCCTCCGGGCCTCCCCGCACCCCACTCCCACCCCCCAGGGGACTGCGGGCTGCTCTGGGGGGGGGGGGGGGCGTGACTCAAGGGCTCCGAGGGTCCAGGATTTTCCCAATCATGAGGAGAGCCCCCGTCTCATTGTCCCGGAGCACAAACAAGAAGGGCCGGTCCAGGCGGTACTCGATGGGGAAGTTCAGGCGGGCGGCCTCTATGGCGGGGGCGGACGCACCGGCGCCGTCTTCGTTCAGGTCCAGGACCACCTTGTGCTGCACGTGGGTGAGCTTGATGGGCTTGGCCGCGATCTTGCTGAAGTCCGGGGTGCCAAAGAGCGCCTGGAGCCCTGTGGGGGGGGGGGATGGAGGGCATCGTGTCAGTTGGGGAGGGCAGCCAGGCGGCGGCAGCAGCAGCAGCCGCCACTGTGGTCACCCTCTCGTTTATATCCCGCGTCTCAGCAAGGGGAGTTCTCAAAGCAGAAAAGGAGCAACGAGGAGGAAATGGCCCCCTGTCCCACCCACTGCCGCCACTGCCAAAGGGCTCGGTCTAAAACGAAACTCGAGGGAGACCCTAGCAACAGCCACTGGGGCTCCCTCCCGCCTGCCGCCTCAGAGAAGCCGCTGCCCGTCTGGGGAGACCACACAGGCGGACCGAGGGTCGGACTCGGTAGACGGCAGCTTCCTACGCTCCTATCGTGTGCCAGGCTTCTCCTCTTGACCTCTTTGGATATTGGGGTACAGCTGCTGGGTAGGACGGAGCTCACACACGGCCGCGGCCTGGGCCTCCCACCAAGCTTCTCGTGAGCGCGCTGGTCGGGAAACCGAAGCGCGCGCCGCTCCCACACCTGGGTAGGGTGCTCGTCCTACCCAGTTCTTGGAGTCTACGTTGGAGCCTGTTCTGCCCCTTGTGCCGACGCCTGTCTCTGGGCACCGGTTCTTGGCTCAGGCCAGAGGAGCAGGATGGCCCTGCGAGCTGAGCCAAGAAGCCCCCCTTTTTTAAAGGGGCAGTTCTCTGATGCTGGGCTGGGGGGGCGCGACTGGACCTGTCCGGCCCCAGCACCGCATCCCTCCCCCTTCCACCTCCTTAACGCCAGTGAGCCCCTTCCGGGGCAGGGAGCCATCGCCTGGATTCCTTCTTGACTTTTCTACGTGGACCGCTGAGAGGAAACGGGAACAAAGGGGGGGTCAGTGTTTGCAGTGGGAGGGCGCCCTCCTCTGAGCCGGGCCCAGTACATACGCATGTCCCGGAGCGTGCCCGCCAGCGCCGTGTCGGAGGCCAGCCGGAGCCGGGGGACGCTCAGGGTCGCGTGGACGGCCTTCAGCTGCTTGTCGATGTCGTGGACGAACTCGGCGGTCAGGCTCTCCTCGATCAGGGTCATGTTCTGCGTCACGCTTTGGGGCAGGAAGAACATGGCGCTGACGCCCCCTGTCAGGGGCAGCTGGGCGATCTGGAGCAGGAGTCAGAGGAAGCCGGGAGGTGAGGCGTGGGGGGCTCCCCCCCGAGGGCGGCGGCGGCGGCTGTGGCCTGCCCCCCTCCCGCCCCCCCAGACCCCTCCCGCCTGTGAGCCAAGCGTGGGGGAAAGGCTGGTCCCGGGGGGGGTGGGTGTGCCGAGTCAGACCCTTGGCCCACCCAGCTTTGAATTGCCGGCACTGGCTGGCAGCGGCCCTCCAGACCTTTCAGGCTCGGGGGTCTCTCCCAGCCCTCCCTGGGGATGGAGCCGGTGGGACCTCCTGCAGGCCAGGCACGTGCCTTTTTCCTGCGGAGCCGTGGCTCCCTCCCTTAAGCTCTAGCCCGTGTGGGGAAGACTGGCCAAGGCCCACGGAAAGCCGTGCTCGGGCTGCAGCTGCTGCACCTTCTCCTCCTCCTCGGCAGGAATACTGATTGCGTGGAGAGACCCCGAAGGGGGGAGGAGGACTCAAAGGCTTGCAGCTGTGCCCCCAAAGTGTGTGCTGTGACCCCCGGCGAGCTGGCAGGCAGGTGGGCAGGCGGGCGTCTCCGCCCAGGGGGCCAGCCCCTCTCACTGACCTTGCAGTCGAGCTCGGAGTCAAAGCCGTATCTCAGGATGGCCTGCGGGTCGGACATCACGGGCACCCTCACCGCCCTGCCTTCGTCCAGGTGGAAGTCCTGCTGGCCGGTCAGCCGGGGGTTGAACTTGGTCGCCCATTGCCCTGCCGTGGGGGGGGGGAGGAGGAGGGGCAAAGCTGAGTCCCTCCCTCTGGACGTAGCGAGGCTGCTGGGGCCGGGGAAGGGGTCTCTCCCCCCACGGGGCTCAGGGCGAGCCTTGAAGCCCCCCCTGCACACGCCGGGGGGCCAAGAAACCTCCGCCGTGCGTCGACACAAAGGGGGGTCTCTCTCCGCTTGCCGGGGAATACGGCAAGGGGGGTTTCTGGTGCCCAGGGGCGTCTTCGTGGAGCTCGGGCTTTCTGACCCTTGCTTGCCCCGAACTGCCCGCTGGTGCCGAGCCTCCCCTTACCTTTGAAATAGGCGGCCCCCAGCAGCAGGATGCTGACCCCGCTGGGCATCTCGCTCAGGAACCGGGCGACCTTCCCGCCCGTCTGCTTCTGCACCCAGCTGTTCATCTCCTGCAGATCCTGGCGGTTTCCCAGCAGCACGCGGGGCCGGTTCCCGTAGGAGGCGTCGAGCTCGTTCACAAACCCGATTTTCAGCCTCAGCCCTGGAGGAGGGTGTGAGCGAGCCGCCAGTGGGTGGAGCTGGCCCGAGCATAGAGCCAGAGGGACCTCCCGGGAGGCTGCCTGCGGTCTACCGAGTCAGACCCTTGGCCTGTCGAGCCCAGGACGGTCTTCCCGGACCGGCAGCAGCAGCTCTGCGGGCCAAACGGCCGCTCTACCACTGTGCCACAGCCTGGCCCTCGGGAGATGCTGTCGACTGAGTCAGGCCCTTGGCCTCAACTTCAGCCCTCCTGCAGAGGTGGGCCGGCAACTCCCGTAGCCCCTGGCCGTGGTCTGGGGATGAGGGGAATTGCAGTCCAGAAACGGCTGGGAGGGGCAGGGCAGCGGCTGCCCAGGTTTCAGGCAGGGGTCTTCCCCACCCTCCCCTGGAGATGCTTTTCACACAACGCGGGATCCACTTGTGGAACTCTCTGCCGCAGGATGTGGTGACAGCCAGCCACCTGGATGGCTTGAAGAGGGGTTTGGATATAACTCCATGGGGGAGAGGTCTATCGAGGGCTACTAGTCGGAGGACTACAGGCCACCTCCAGCCTCAAGGGTGGGGTGCCTCTGAGTCCCAGTTGCAGGGGAGCAACAGCAGGAGAGAGGGCAGGCCCCTTTCAGCTCCTGCCTGTGGCTTCCAGCGGCATCTGGTGGGGGCCACTGTGCGAAACAGGATGCTGGACTAGACGGGCCTCCTTGGGCCTGACCCAGCAGGGCTCTTCTGGTGTTCTTATGCTGAACCTGGGACCCAGACGCTCTCCCACTAGACTGACCATGGCCCCATCCCCTGAGGGGAAGCCGCCTGACGGCCCTCCCCGCTAGGATGACGGATCTTTATCTACCGCTCTTGAACGTCGTCAAAGCCGCTTGCCGAGAAAAATAAACACCACTGACATCAGATGGCTCCCTGTCCCCAAAGGGCTCACCATCTAAAAAGGAAACCTAAGGCAGACACCAGCTGCGGTCACTGGAGGGGGTGCTGTGCTGGGGCCGGATAGGGCCAGTTGCTCCCCCCCCCCGCTACGTGTAAGAGAATCGCCACTTTTAAAAGGGGTCTCTCGGCTCGGTGAGCGAGGGCAACTAAGCCACCCCAATGCCAGCCAGGGCAGACCCTGCTGAGCCAAGGGGGCCCTCCCGGCTCACTGCTGCGAGGCCAGCCCCTCCCCTCCCCTCCACGCCCCAGCGGTGGCTCGGGCCGGCACAGGCGGACTCACGTCTCTCCAGGACGAGGCGGGAGGCGCTCTTCAGGCCCTTGGCGGGCGCCGCGAGGCCGGCCAGCAGCTGCTTGTAGGTGCCGTGGACCTCGGCGGGCTCGAGCGTGTCGTAGTAGAGCGCCCGGGAGATGAGGCCCTCCGTCCGTGGCCCGGCGCCTGCCAAGCGCAGAGAGAGCTGTGCTGCTTTGGCTGCTCCCCACACGGGCCGTGCCGGAGCAGGACAGAGAGGGGCAGGGGCGGCTTACCCAGGGAAAGGCCGGAGAGCGCCGTGGCCACGCTGAAAGGCGACAGCAGCACGTTGGCGTCCGGCGTCCGGCTGGACTGCTGGCGGTACAGGTTGTAGCCAAAGTTGGAGACGGCGGCGGCCAGCTGGTTGACCGGTACCTTGTAAAAGGGGTCCTCCTCTTCCTCCGCGGCGGCGCCGGCATCCGGACCGGCAGGGTCCTTGCGGGGGGAGAGAAAGAGAGAGCACGGACCCGGGGTCAGCAGGGGCAAGGAGAGGCCGTTCCTCGCTCAGGCCCTTCACCCCAGTCCGTGCGCCGCGCCCACAGATTTTGGCCGTCGGGAGAGGAACCGCCTCGGAGACGGATGCTCCTAGAGGTCCTGTCTTGTTGACAGAAGAGGGGTGGGCGGCATTCTGGTCCTTCCAGCGCTCTCTGGGTCCCTCCCTAGCCCACCCCACAAACAACTGGGATGGGGAGCGGGTCTTGCGGTAGCAAGCCTGGCCATTGCTAAGCAGGGCCTGCCCTGGTTTGCCTTTGAGTGGGAGACTCCGTGTGTGAGCAGCCCTGCCAGATAGTCCCCTCTTAGGGGATGGAGCTGCCGCTCTGGGAAGCGCAGGAGGTTCCCAGGTCCCTCCCTGGCAGCATCTCCAAGCTGAGGCTTCCTGCTTGTAACCTTGGAGAAGCCGCTGCCAGTCTGGGTGGACAGCCCTGAGCTGGATGGAGCCAGGGTCTGACTCAGTATATGGCAGCTTCCTCTGTTCCTATCAGGAGAGCTGGTCTTGTGGTAGCAAGCATGACTCGTCCTCTTTGCTAAGCAGGGTCTGCCCTGGTATGTATTTGAATGGGAGACTCCCTGTGTGAGCACGGGAAGAGATTCCCCTTAGGGGATGGAGCCCCTCTGGAAAGAGCATCTAGGTTCCTGCTTTCCCTCCCTGGCAGCATCTCCAACGAGATAGGGCTGAGAGAGACTCCTGCCTGCAACCTTGGAGAAGCCGCTGCCAGTCTGGGTTGACAGCCCTGAGCTGGATGGACCCAGGGTCTGACTCAGTATATGGCAGCTTCCTCTGTTCCTATCAGGAGAGCTGGTCTTGTGGTAGCAAGCATGACTCGTCCTCTTTGCTAAGCAGGGTCTGCCCTGGTATGTATTTGAATGGGAGACTCCCTGTGTGAGCACGGGAAGAGATTCCCCTTAGGGGATGGAGCCCCTCTGGAAAGAGCATCTAGGTTCCTGCTTTCCCTCCCTGGCAGCATCTCCAAAGAGATAGGGCTGGGAGAGAGACTCCTGCCTGCACCCTTGGAGAAGCCGCTGCCAGTCTGGGTTGACAATCCTGAGCTGGATGGACCAAGGGTCTGACTCAGTATAGGGCAGCTGCCTACGTTCCTATGATTCGAGTAAACCTGTCGTCATTTTTGCACAGGGGAAAGAGTGAAAGGGACAATGCACTAATCGTTGTCCTCTTCTCTGCGGAGCAATCGGTGGAGGACATTCCTGCCAAGCTTTTTCTCCATCCCTCTGACGACATCAGCACAGTTTTGTCGTCCTTTTTGTGTGCTTTAAAAACACCACTGCATGATGGCCAGGGCAGGAAAAGCACAAGAACCCGCTGGAGGTTTCCGGATCTCCAGGACTGACCTGTCCTCCTCCAGCAGCCGAGTCCTCCTGGCTTCGGCAGGAGATCGCGAGGAGTCCCAGCCACAGAAGAACCCACCGGCTCTGCATCTCGTGGGGCCTGAAAGGGGGAGAGCGGAGAACCGTGAGCGGCGTCCCCTTTTTTCTCTCTCTTTCTGATCCATCCCAGCCTCCTTCTGAAGTCTGAGCATTCCCTTGGCGCGCGGACCCTTCACACCTACCCCTGGAGCTAGCGGGCACGGACAGAAACCCAGGTTTGCCACTTTCCTTGTAAAAAAAAACCCAGGGAAGGCACAACCAAAGAAGGACAAACCAAAATCCATCCAGCACAGGCATGGCTTCAAAATCCAGACCCAGGCTGAGCTAAAATTAGCCCAGCCTACAATTAAGAACAAAACCCACGTGCTTTGAACTTCTTTCCCATAGACTCACTGGGCAAAGTGGCACCTTTTGAAGTAGCAATTCTGAGAGCTGGTCTGGTGGCGGCAAGCAGGACTTGTCCCCATAGCTAAGCAGGGTCCGCCCTGGTTGCATATGAAAGGGAGACTAGAAGTGTGAGCCCTGGAAGAGATTTCCCCCTTAGGGGATAATGGGGCCGCTCTGGGAAGAGCAACTAGGCTCCAAGTTCCCTCCCTGGCAGCATCTCCAACGAGATTGGGCTGGGAGAGACTCCTGCCTGCAACCTTGGAGAAGCCGCTGCCAGTCTGTGAAGACAATACTGAGCTAGATAGACCTATGGTCTGACTCAGTATATGGCAGTTTCCTATGTTCCCCAAGCCCACCCCAGCACAGCATCCCTTCAGTGGCTGTTGCCAGGATCTACCCTCTGTGTGTGCGCGCGCATGCATGTGCTTTTAGACCGTGAGACAGCCAACCATGGAGTGGCGAGCTGGTCTCTTGTGGCAGCCAGCAGGAATTGTCCCCTTTCCTCAGCAGGACCTGCCTTGTTTGCATTTGGACGGGAGGCTGCATGTGTGCGCACGATCAGAGATTCCCCTTCGGGGCCGGGGCCACTGCTGCGTGGAAGAGCCTCTGTGCCCCTGATTCACTCCCTGGCAGCATCTCCTGGGAGGGCTGGGAAGAGACTTCTGCCTCTCTAGACAGCTGCTGCCAGTCAGTGTAGAAGACCAATGGTGGTCTGACTCGGTTTGAAGCCGCTTTCCGTGCCCCCATGCGGGTGAATTGTTCAAGGGATGCACAAATGCGTCCCCGCCTCAGGGATGCACCTTTTCCCTGCCTCCGGGTCCTAAATGGACAGATGAATGCGGACGGGGCCCCTCGGAGGCAGAAAGCAGGCTGGCTGTTTTGCAGCGCTCCGGCTTGAGTCCCTCTCTTCGGTTTGCGCAGGAGGAGGACCTGGCCTCACCCCGTCTCCAGTCCAAAGGGTAGCCTGCAACCCCCGCAGACTCAAGCTGGCGCCGCGAGGGCTGTGTGGAAACAGTGTTTATATATTTAAAACCTGCAATTAAAGGGAAGGCCACGCTAGGGGCTGGAGCAGCGAAATCGGCAAGCTGGCACCGGCGCTTCAGAGCAGATGTGACTGGTGTGAACGGGACCGAATCACAAAGCTTTATGGGGCAGAGAAGCCCCCCACAGATTAAAGCCCTGTTCTGGCTGATCACCTGAATCAGAAAGGGCTGTTTTCCCTGAAGCCTTTGGCCTCTAATGCCTGGGGAGGAGAGCTGGCCTTGAGGCAGCCAGCATGGAGGGTCCCCTTTGCTAAGCAGGGCCTGCCTTGGTTTGCATTTGGACGGGGAACTGCAGGTGCGTGCCGTGAGATATTCCCCTTGGGGGGGGGATGCTGCAGCCGTCACTCAGTGGCAGAGAGGCCTCGGCTTGGCCCACGCAGAAGGTCCCAGGTTCACTCCCTGGCTGGCAGCATCTCCAGGTCGGGCTGGGAGAGACTTCTGCCTGGAAGGGCTGCCCGTCAAGTGTCGACAATCCTGAGCAAGATGGGAGTCAGTATCTTGCTCCTGCGTTCCTTGCTCCTAGCTGTGTGTCTTCACCCCGTCACCCCGGCCATGGCAGTCCCTTTTCTCATTGAGCCAAGAGTCAGTGTTGGAATAACCACGGACAAATTGTCCTCCTCTCTGGGGGACGTCCCTGCGTGGAATTTCGTGGTCGCTTCTGTGTGTTTCACATTTCCAAACCACCCTTGCAAACTGGGCCAGCTGCAGGCCTGACAGGACCACAGAAGCCCGAGAGCAGCCTGAAAGCTGAAAACCTGGCCGTGCCTTCACCTCTAGGGATGCCGGCCTTGTCAGAAGACCAGCCCTGCTGAGCTCAAGCGAGCCAAGACATCTGGCTCCCATTAGCACAGCTCTGAATCCCGGCCAGAAGAGGAAGGACCTTCGTCGTGGCCGGCGTTGGGTGGGTCCTGCGGTGGTGTTTTTCTCTGCCTTGTTCCCGGGGAAGGGAAAGGTGGCGGCACACTTATATGAAGGGGGGGAGACGTGTGAGGAAAAGGCTTGCCCGGAGCCAGGACGGAAAAGGAGCCCGAGAGCAAAGCTTCCCTGCAGGTTTCGGCCAGAAAGATGAACCGCGGCTCCGTCCCGCGGCTGCCACAGGCCCTGATCTTTGCCCCGAGGCCAGATTATGACCCCGAAACTACATGCGCTTAGGGAGAGGACGACCCCACTGCCCCTAAGATGACGAGGCTCGGAGCGGTGTCCAGCTTACAAAGCCCCGCAGCCATGAAAACACCATGATTATCCTACCGAAAAGGACCATGAAAAGGGAAACCATCCCGCTTTATTTGTATTTGGCCAGAGTGCCACGATCAGACGAATCACTCGACAAAAAGGGTCCGTGTGCCAGGCACCTCTTTGGGTTAGAAGTGGCTTGAAAGGAACGTGGGTGGTGTGGGAGCCCAGAGGGTGGGCAAACCTGGCCCTCCGGCTGTGGTTGAACTACACCTCCCATCATCCGCAGCCTGCCCTGCTCAGCTGGGGCTTGCTTCGCTTGGGACTCCACCAGACACGGAGTGGCCCCCAGATGCCGCCCGAGGAGGAGGGTGGCCTGTTCCCAAAAGCTCACAGCAGGGACCTCCTCCGAGTAGGAGATATCCCGTGGCTGGCAGGACGGAGTCAACGTGGCTGTGACGAGCCACGGAGCCACGGGTCTCCTCTAAACAGCCAGGGGAGCTGCTGGGGCTCCAAGACTGACCCTCCCGGGGTGCTCCCTGTTTCTTTTCTGTTACAAAGACCGTCTGGGCTAACTCGGGAACAAGTTTCCAGTTGGGGAACAAGCCACGACCGCCGCCTGCGTCCGACCTCTCGAGGAGAAGAGGCACAGTTCTGTCACCTCCGCATTTTCCTCATGGGGAGCCTCCCCCATCCTCTGGGTCTGCCTCAGCACCGGGGAGGAGAGCTGGCCTCACGGCAATAAGCACGGATTGCCCCCTTGGCTAAGCAGGGGCTGCGCTGGCTTGCATTTGGATGGGGGGCTGCGTCTGAGCCACCCGGAGGAGGGATGCCTCTCCGGGGAGGCATCCCAGGGGCATTGCCTGGGCTTGGCACGCAGAAGGGCCCCCCCCTCCCCACGCTGCGCCCAATGCCTCCCTGCCCGCATCTCCCAAGAGGGCCGGCCCAGAGCCACTGCCGGTCAGTGCTGGCCGTCCTGAGCGAGAGCAGGAGGAGCGCCCCCCCCCTTACCTCAGGCTCTTGTCCTCTCCTCCTCTGCCGTCCTCCTTGCTGAGCCGCCTGTGTGGTGGGAGAGCGCAAGGGAGGCCTGGCGCTTATAACGGGCCCAGGGATCTGCTTGCGGCAGCCAGCCCGCCAGCCCCCAGGCTAGCCCAGCCCAGCAGCCATCCCATCCTCCTCAGGCTTCGGATTACAGCATCCTTCCCAGGGCCCCCTCGAAGCGACCTCCTCCTCCGCTCCAGCTCTTGGTTAACCTCTTCCTGAGCAAAGCCCAGGCTCCGGGGCTCCTCGTTTGCGAGGGTGGCTCTCTTCTCCAGAGGAATCAGCTGGGGGATGCCCCAGCATGAGGGACTTCCGACAGCTGGAGTCCAGCTCTCTTGGGGTAGCTTGCACTGACCGGCAGCCGCTCTCTTGGGTCCCAGGCCGGCGTCTCCTTTCCCAGCCCTCCCGGGAGATGCTGCCGCCCGAGACCTGCAGGCCCAGCAGAGCGTGGGGGGCCCCTGCCTCCATTAGCCACCTTCAGGAGAATCCCAGGGCACCTCGGAAGCGGCAGCTGCCACCTCGCTCAGTATGGCCCTGCTCTGGCTGGCAGTAGCGCTCCGGCTTCCTTCCGGGCAGGGGTCTTTCCCGGCCCTGCCTGGCGATGCGGTTTGCCCTTGTGAGCACCTGCAGGAAAGCGGCTGAAGTTGGCTCCAATCTCGAGGCCCTCGCCTCGAGTCCCGTCTCCGGCTTCCGACAGGGGACAGCCGGGTCCCTTTGAGGAGGGCACACCGGCCCAGCTGGGAGGCCAGAGCTCTGCCCCAGTCCTTAGCCCCAGCCTCCGGTCAGGGGCGTCATGCTGGCGGTGAGCCACAGAGCTTCCTTGAACTCCTGGGGCTGCTCAGTTCGTAGGCAAACCTCGACATGGAGCTGGCCCGCGGTCCTGTCGCTTGGGGCCAAATTCTGACCTCCCCACACCCCTGCGGGGGGCAGCCCCTTTCAAAACTGACCCTCGCCAGCTTGGGGAGGGAGGTGGGCTGGGCAGAGAGCAGGGAAGGCGGCGTGGCCCCTGCGGTGTCCAACGTGCAAAGCCGCTTCCAGAAGTCTTAGAAACCCACGGAAACCACGGAGCCACTTCGTGGCTGTTGCCAGAGGAGCAGAAAGGAGGAGGGTTGGGAATGTGACTCCACGGAGAGGGGACCTCCCTCCGTCCCGGATGACCCCCCCCAACCCTCTCCTCTGGGGAGAAAGGGCTGCCCTTTTCCCCACTCTGGGATGGGGGTCGGGATAACGAGAGGGGGGCCGTGCGGAGGCCTCTCTGTGCCATCTCTGGGAGGGCTCATTGGAGGGCTTTGCTGGAGAGACCCATCACGGAAACGCCGGTGGTTGGTGTCGCGCTTTTATTTCTGATCTCTTTAAACACAATGTGTGGGGGTCATAAAGACAGACGGCCGGCCGGAAGGAGAGCCTGTGGAATCCAACCTTGCTCCAAGCTCTCCAGGGCCTGGCTATTATTATTTTATTATTATTTAGGGGACCTTCCCGCCCCCTTGTCCTTCAGCGGTTTGGGCAGATGCGTTTTCCAGGAGAGACCCGGCTGGTGGACTACAACTCCCGTCATCCCCAGCTGCAGTGGCCAGAGGGGATGGTGGGAGCTGGAGTCGCCCAGCATCACCTGGAGAGTCACGGCTCAGACTCCCTGGGAGGGCAGGACCCAAGGGGTCAGTGGAGGGCGCGCTTCATGCCACTGTGCGGTTCTTCTGCACGCACACACACACACACCCAAGGTTAGGGGTCTAGGTGGGGGGCAGGCAGAGTCCTAACACTAGCTGGGAGCTGGAGAACATCTGGGGAGAATGAGGAGCAGGCGAGAATTGAAAGCAAATCCTGCACATTTAGCAGGGTGTGTGTCTGTGTTTGTGTGTGTGTGTGTGTGTTGGGTCAGGCCCGAGAAGGCCCCTCTAGTCCAGCCTCCTGTTCCCCCCCAGTGGGGGCCCCCCCCCGGATGCCACAGGGAGCCTACAGGCCGGCGTGGCGGGGCAGAGCGTCTGCTACCCCTGCAGAAGGGCCCGGGCTCAAGCCCTGGCAGCTTCTCCAGGTGGGGCTGGGAAAGACCCCCGCCTGAAACCCTGGAGGGCTGCTGCCAGTCAGTGTGGACAATGCTAAGCTAAATGGACCAAATGGGGCTGACTCCGTTTGGCAGTGTCACCTGTTCATAAGGAACACCCATCGCACACAGTGCCTGCCGAAGAGCCTTGTTTCGATCCCTGGCAGCAATCTGCAGGTGGGGCGGGGAAAGACTCCTCCTGCCTGAAGCCCTGGAGAGCCGCTGCCAGTCAGAGCAGGCAAAGCTGCGCTAGACGGACCCAGGGCCTGACTGGGTAGAAAAGCCGCTTCCTGCACTCGAGGGTCTTTTCGGGGGGCTGCCTAGGACTAACAGCGACGACGATGAAAAAGGGAGAAACACCCACACAACACACCCTACCCCTGGACCGCACTGCTCACCCCACCCTCTCCCCGAATCTCCCTATTTAGGAAAGAGGGTGCCGGGTTCCTGGGCCCCGTCCGGGGAGTCCTGCTGTTCCTGCCTCCGCCGCGGAGCGGTGGCGTCCGGGTTCTGGATGCTGGCCACGAAGAGCGGGGTCCGGGTGGCGTCGTCCAGGATGATGGCAAGGAAAGGGCGGTCGAGGTAGAAGGTGGACAGCGAGCGGGACATCACCACGCTGGTGGCCGCCGACGCCTCCACCCCGGCCTCCGCCAGCTCCAGGGCGGACTGGTGCTCCACGCTGGAGACAAAGAGGGGTCCCTCGGCAAGGCCGCTGAAGTTGGGGGCAGAAAACAGCTCCCCCAGGCCTGGAGGGAAAGAGAGAGAGAGGGGCAGGCGTGTGAAGGCAGCGTCAAGCCGGAGCCAACTCAGGAGCACAGCTGCTCTCCGGGGCCACGCCCACCCCGGTGGCCACGCCCTCCACGCCCCACTGAGACAGATTGCTATAGGCGTGGGAGGGGGCGGGTGTTTCCGCTACAAGACGTCCAGGAGAGTTTCCGGCGCGCCTCCTACAGCGCTTGAAACCCGTTTGGACCGTCGGCCACGAAGGCAGGAGCCACGCCTCGTTTCAAGAGGGAACAGCGCGAACCGGACCCGTGGCGGCCTGAGACCCAGTGAGGGCACCTGCTCCTAGACCAGCGTCTTGTTCCCATCGGGGGAAAGTACAGGGCTTTGCTTGCCTGCTGAGACCCTGGAAGAGGAGGAAGGGGACCAGGAAATGCAGGACCCACGGAAGGAAGGAAGAAAAAGGGCTGCACAGAATCAGCCTGCGGAATTCCCTGCCAAGGGAGGCAGTGTGAGCTTGGAGGACTTTAGGCAGCGCTTAGACGAATTCATGGCGGTCTGTCACGGCCTGCCCGTCTTGACGGCAAGAGGCTGCACCCCCAGATCCTGAGGCCAGGTCTAGGGAAGTATGCTCAGTGCTGGAGCAGCCGCTGGGCACGCAGGGGGGTCCCGGATTCTGTCCCTGGCAGCATCTCCGAGCAGGGCTGGGAGAGACGCCTGCCTGCAACCCTAGGGATTCGCTGCTGCCAGCCCGGGCAGGCAATCCTGAGCGAGATGGACCAAGGGTCTGAGGCAGCTTCCTATGTACCACGTTATGGCGGCATTTTGAGTTTCCCTAATGTGGGTCCTGTGGTAGCAAACATGAATGGTCCCCCTTTGCTAAGCAGGGTCCAGCCTGGTTTGCATTTGGACGGGAGACCACCCGTGTGAGCCCCGTGAGAGATTGCGGAGGGGGGCCGCTCTGGGAAGAGGACTCCTGCCTGCTTGCCTGCAGAAGGGTCCAAGTCCCCTCCCTGGCAGCAGCAGCAGCATCTCCAGATCGCCTTGGGGAAGACGCTGCCAGCCTGGGTCGGCCATCCTGAGCTAGGGGGGACCCCGGATCTGACTCCGTGCGCAGCAGCTCCCCGAGCTCCTCGGGCACCGCCTCCGAATGGATTGGCATCTACCGCCGAGGGCGACCCCAAAGGCAATTCCACGGAGACCTCCCTGGCCGAACGGGCCGCTGGCCCCTCTCCCCTCCGGCCTCTCACCTAGCCGGCCGAGGGCCTGGTTGAGCTGGAGGTGGTGCTGGAGGCGCAGGCTGGGCATCTTCACCACGGTGGGCCTCTCCTTGGGGAAGCGGCCCTGGAGGCTGGCCTGGCTGAGCTCCGTCAGCAGCTGGGAGACGTTCTTCTCGAAGTGGTTCGGGACGACGGCCACCAGGCTGGTATTGCCCTTGAAGGGGAACCTGGCCACCTGGGAGAGGCAAGCGAGTGGCGAGGATGAGCCGTCCCGCCCACGGAGCCTGAGACCAGGGGGGCGCTTGAAGGCCTCCCGTATTCCCCGGAGCAGGAAAAGGCCTCCCGTGTTTTAGCGACCAAGGGGAGACAAGATCATAAAGAGGGACCGAATTACGTGTGGCTTGGAGAGGGGAGACTTCTTCTCCCTCTCGTCCAACACTCATGGCCGCCCCATGAAACTGATTGTCGGGAAACTTAGGGCCGAGGAAAGGAAGCACTGCTTCACACAGCACGGGGCTGATCTGTGGGATTCTCTGCCACCAGATGTGGTGGTGGTGGCGGCGGCGGCTACCATCTTGGCTGGCTTCAAAAGGGGGCTCAGACGTATTCAACATTAGGACTAGTCCATGGCTACTCGTCCTCATGGCGATACTATGGGGATGCCTCCGAATCCCGGCCACAGAGCGGCAGGGGCAGGAGAGGGGGGCCCTGCCTTCATCTCCCAGAGTCCCCCGGTGGGCCATTGTGGGAAGGAGGCTGCTGGGATAAATGGGGCTGGGGCCTGACCCAACAGGGCTCTTCTTCTGTCCTCTGAATCAATATCACGGCAAAAAAAACACCAGCGGTGGGTGGGTGGTGTTTTTTTTGCAGTGATATTGATTCAGAGGACAGAAGAAGAGCCCTGTTGGGTCAGGCCCCAGACCCATTTATCCCAGCAGCCTCCTTCCTTCTGTGGTCCCTGATGAAGTACCTGGACATCCAGAGACTCCAGATTAAACCAGCTGAGGGGATATTTCAGAGCCTTCATCATATTCACCGAGACGACAAACTCCTCGTCCAAGTGGAAAGTGCCCGGCGCCGTCAGGGCCGGGTCGAACTTGTTCCTCCAAAACCCTGCCCAGAAAGAGGGGAGCCATTAGCCAAGGAGGGAAAGCCCACTCAGACAGAGCGCTGGCCCAGGGAGACCACCACCGGGCCACCACCGCCTCTCCGTTCCAGCCAAGTCCTCCGGGGCGTGGAAAGGGTCTCCCCAGACAGGGTCTCCCCTTGCCAGTTGATTGACTGATTGACCAAGCGCCGTCCAGTCGGCTCTTAGCGCGGGGTCTCCTGCTTGCCAGAGGGCTCCGGACACCGGCCACTTGGATCTGTAGAGGCCTGCCCCCCTAATGAGGTTGCCTTTTCAGTCTTGCGGTCTTCTAGCCAAGCCCGTTTCCTGGCCAGATCCTTGCTGGTCAACTGAGACCTCAATTCACACGGACCCTTGTGCTACGCCCTTAAGCTCTCTAATCCCCATGGCTCTCACAAATATCACAAATATCGCCTTCTGCGAAGCCAAAGCACACAGACACACACGGAGGCCGGAGCTGCTCAAAGCCATGAGTCTGGCCTGGGACACGGTCGCAATTCCAGCATCCCCTAGTATGGACACACACACAGACACACACACACAGGGGGTAGGGAGGCATCCTGCCCCCTCGCAGACGCCCCAGCCCTCTGCCGCCTAAGGCCACCGTCTCACTCTGCCTCCGGCGTGGGCCGCCCGGGCCCTAGAGGGCACCTCCGTCCTCTCCGGGGGGCGGGAAGGACACACCCCGGAGCTCACCTTTGAAATGCACCGCGTTCAGCAAGACCATCACGGCGCTGGCCGGCAGGGAGGACAGGATGGTGGAGATCTGCCCCTGGGTGGTTTCTTTCACCCAGTCGTTGATGGCTGCCAGGTCGGCGTCGTTTTGCCCGGAGAGGGTGACCGGCTTGGCGCCATAGAACCTCTCGGAGTCTTCCAGGAACTTCTCTCTCACCTGGAATCCTGGGGAGAGCCCGGCGGGAGAAAGTCAGAGCTTCGCAAGGCCCACCGGGCCAGAGAGGACGCAGGCAGCCCCTGGGAGCTGCTGGGGGCGAGCTGGTTCTCCGGGCAAAGCTTTTGAGTCTTTGATGGGTAAACTGGTCATTCCCACTTCCTTGACCGGTCGTCTTAATGGTGGTTTCATAGCCTGGAGCTCTTCCCAGACAGGGAACCTTCACTGCAGGTTTGCTGCGAGGCTTTTCTGTGCGTTCAAAGGCGCCCCTCCAAAACGGACACGGAAATACGGAATGGTTTGGACCCAGATATAAATCGGGTTACACTTTGATGCACAATTAAAAAAAACCCAAACTGTGTGTGAAGTGCTCCCAGATAGCTCACAGGGGACTTGGGGGTAAGTTTGGCTGAGACCCTGTTTCCCCGAAAGTAAGACCTACCCCGAAAGTAAGACTTAGCAGTAATTTCTGATGTGCGGCTAATTGCCCTAGTGCATTTTGGGGGGCTAAAATTAATATAAGACCCTGTCTTATTTTCGGGGAAACACGGTATGTGAACACACATCTCCATTCCAGAGGAAAAAGCCAGGTGTGGAAAACTTCCATGTCTTCTGATTTTAAAAAATTTCTAATTCTTATTTTATTCTCTATGGTTTCTCAGCGTGTGGGTCCCCAGATGTTATTGGACTTCAACTCCCATAATCCTCAGCCCCAGTGGCCTTTGGTTGGGAATTATGGGAGTTGAAGTCCAATTACATCTGGGGACCCACACGTTGAGAATCCCTGCTCGATTTTATGCAGCAGGGAAGTCACTTGCCTAGAGAGCAAGAGGTTGCTGGTTCAAATCCCCACTGGTCTGTTTCCCAGACTAGGGGAAACGCCTCTACTGGGCAGCGTGCCGAAACCACAAATATTTATAGACTGCTTTCCCACAAAAGTTGCCAAAGCGGTTGATATAGAGAAACGACAAACAAACAAGATGGGTCCCTGTCCCCGGAGGGCTCACCGTCTCCAAAGGGCTCGTCTCAGACTGCGCGGGAGGGAGATGGCCACGTGGGCAACCCCCCTCCTGGATTCACCCCCACTTCTCACCTTTCCGCAGGTAAAGACGCGCAGCCACGTTGAGCAGAGGGTTGTCCAGCTGCCGGGAAAGCGCCTGCAGCGTCTGGTGGAGGCAGGGCACCGACTCCATGTGCAGGGCCTCGAGGAGGTGCTTCTCCGTCTGGTTGGCCGCTCCTGGAAAAAAGAGCCGGGCTGCGGTGTGAGCGGACGCTCGTGGACGCAGCAGCCTCCGTTGCAGACTTTTATTTATGCTTCGGTACCGATTGCTATATTATTGTTATTTATGTTTTGGTACCGATTGCTACTGAAATAACCTCAAGAAGGTGAAAGTGACCTCTTAGGGACACAGAAAGCTGCCCTTGTATACCGAGTCTGACCCTTGGTCCAACTAGCTCAGGGCTGTCTACCCAGGCTGGCAGCGGCCGGTTTCTCCAAGGTTGCAGGCAGGAATCTCTCTCCCAGCCCTATCTCGTTGGAGATGCTGCCAGGGAGGGAACCTGGGACCTTCTGCATGCAGGGAAGATGCTCTTCCATTGAGCCAAGGCCCCCATCCCTAAATAAACTGAGTTAGGCTTTTTGACATAGACAATAGGAAGCTGCCTTCGACTGAGTCAGACCCTCTCGCTCAGCATTATCCGCACTGACGGGCAGCCGCTTCTCCCAGGTTCCAGGCAGGGGTCTCTCCCAGCCCTCTCCGGGAGATGCTGCCGCCCGGGACGGAAGCTGGGACCTTCTGCGGGCCCAACAGCCGTCCTGCCTCAATCCCCAGCTGCTCTCGTTATAGGAACACAGGAAGGTGCCTTGTACCGGCTCAGGACTGCCGGGCGCACCTCTGCACGAGTCTCTGTTCTGCAGTCCCTTCCTCTGGCAGGGCACCCCAAAGCAGCCCCCCTCCCCCCAAAAAACCCCAGAGGAGCAGACATCCCCCCTCCTGCCCCGAGAGCAGCTCCGAAGGTGAACCTGGCAACCACGGCAGTGCAGAGCGTCTCCGAGGGGCCATTCGGTTAAAGAGGGTGCCCGCCTGGGAGCTGCGGGCGGAGGAGCCCCCCCCCGCCCCCCCGTGACCCAGCCACACTGACCTAAGGCCAGGTGGGCCAGCGCCAGGCTGATGCTGAGCGGGGAGAAGCAGAGGTTGCCGCCCGGGTCCTCCCGCTCCAGGACTCTCAGGAGGTCCGCCGTGAACTGCATCATGGCCTCCGCGACCCGGTGCATCTTCTGGGGCGGGACGTCCCCCTCGCAGCCTGGCTGCCCCCCCTCGGCCTCCTCCGACCCGCTTCCTGCTGCGGTGGGGCCTGGCTGCTCTTCTAGCGCCCCAGCGGCCCCGTTGCCCCCCGGGTGGGGCAGGTCCTCCTGGGCAGAGGGCGGCGCGGTGGCGGCGGTGGCGGGGAGGTCCTCCTGGGTGCCGGCTGCTGAGCCTGCCGCCTCCGTGGGGTGGGCCAGGGACGACTCGGCCTCCGGCCAAGGGGGGCCATCTGGGCCAGGCTGGGGGACGCCCTCTGAGGATCCGTTGCCTCCGTGGGCCTGCAAGGAAGGGAAGGCGCGGTGAGTGCCCCACGCAGTCGAGCCCCCCTGCCTCTCTCGGTGGGTCAGGCCAGGCGCCAAGGGGACACGGCAGGAACCAGCCCCACCCGCTTCGTGGCGGCCAGAGGACGCCCCATGGAACAGCCAGCACCCCTAAGCCACAGAATGAATCCTCAGAGGATCTTGGACTAGGAGGAGGAGGCGTCGATTCGGTCGCCCTTGAGGTCAAGGCTGGAACCCACGGGGTGGACATGACAAGGACGCAGATTTCGGCTAGCCTTCAGGAGGCGTTTCCCCGGCTGCAAGAGCCGTTGGCCAGTGGAACAGCCTGCCTCATGAACTGGTGGGCTCTCCCCGCTCTAGAGGTTTCCCAACAGAGTTTGGCTGCCCATCATCTGCCAGGGATGCCATCGCAGTGTTTCCTGCCCTGGGACCAGAAGACCTCTCAAGATCCCTTCGGATGTCGGCGTCCCAGGATCCCACGCCTGCGGTGCTTCATTCGCACAACCCCAAACAGCGTCCGCCTTTTATTTCTTGATCGCAACTTTAAAGCAGCAAGACCAGGCCGTGGAGGCCAGTTGCTCTTACTGGGAGGATCCGTCCATGTACAGCTTCATCCTGTGCAGAGGTCTCCGACTCCAAGGCACACACAGTAGGCCCCTGGAAATAAGCAAATACCAGAGTGAGCAGGCTGAGGGTGCAGCTTTTCTGTATTTGTCCCTCTTTGGCTCCAAATCATGTCTTGGCCACATCTGTCAGGCTAGAGAGGAAACTCCCCATTCAACGCCAACCTTCACACACCCTGGTTACTTTTCTGTAGGAGGCGGCAGCAGCACAGCCAGCCCTCACAAGAGGCAACTCTGGGGTCGCGTGGCACAGCTTCACCCCGGAACTCCCTGCCACTAGATATATCCCAGAGACCGGATCGGCGACATGGGAGCCGTGCTCACCTCGCTGTGGTTTGCCTGCCTGAAACGGCACATGTCCGCAAACTATGATTCATCTCAGCCCAACCACAGCCTGGACCCATGATCTGAAGTGGGTGGTTTTGCACATCTGCCATGATGTGCCTGCCAGCCGTGGTGGCTTCATCTCGGTTCTGTCGCTCTGCCCTTCCGGGGCTCTCCGGAAGAGAGAGGCTGGTTTGGAGGGTGGTAAAAGTGGTATATGGTTCCGGGCTTGCTTATCTCCATGGGAGGCACCCGAAGAAACTAGCCTAGGGCAAATGTTCTGATTGGTTCAGCAAACCTTAGTTAGAATAAGCCACGGTTCCATGCGATGCCTGATCTTTGGCAGGAGTGCCGGCCATGAGTCTGACTCCGTAGGAAGCAGCTTCTTGCAATACAGCACGGGCGCCGTTTGGGGGAGGATGGGGCCCAGCGCTCAGCGGTGGAGCCTCTGCTGGGCATGCGGAAGGTCCCAAGTCCCCTCCCTGACAGCAGCATCCCCAGTTAGGGCTGGGAAAGACTCCAGCCTGCAGCCTTGGAGAGCTGCTGCCAGTCAGTGTTGACCATACCGAGCTCGAGGGACCAAGGGCCTGACTCGGGAGAAGGCAGCTCCCCTCTGCTCTTTCCCGGGCCTCCAGGCCGGAGTTGCCCCCCCTGCAAATGCCGCAGTCCAAGGCACGCCGGCCACTTACCCCTGCAGACAGGCAGAGCAGCAGCAGCAGCAGAATCCCCGGCAGAGGCGCCATCTTGCTTTCTCGGGAAAAGCAGGGCAGGAAGGGGAGGCTGGGGAGAAAGCAGGCGGCCCATTCAGGGGAAGTGGGTGGGAGTTGGGGCGGGGGGCTCAGGCAAGCAAGGGGGTCCGGGGCTGCTCCGCTCTGCAGGCAGAAGGCTGCCCCCCAGGCCCAATCCCTGGCTCCAATCCCTGGCTCCCCCAGGCAGGGCTCCCAAACCTCGGAGAGCCGCTGCCCGTCCGAGCAGACCGTGCAGAGCTGGAGGGACTAAGGGCCTGGCTCGGTTTGGTAGCTTCCGAACATCCGTTGTCCAGGAGCAGCACCTCTGCTTTGCACACAGGCGGGCAGCAAATTCCTGCCTGCTGACGGAGTGTGGGCTGGACGGACCCAAAGACTGACGCCCACGCAGGCAGCTTGCCATGTGCAACCCCGCCACACACACACAGACACACACTTTAGTGGCCTTTGGCACGGCTGCCAAGAGGGGGACCCCACTAGCCCATCCCACGGGGGTGGGGGGGAGGTGGCCACTGGCTCCACAAAGGCGGCCAGCAGAACTGGGGCCCTCCGGCCAAGCCCTCGCCAGCCACCCCAAAGAGGAAGGCTTTCAAAACCCAGCGCTTGGCTTGCGGGGCAGGGAAGGGGGTTGCCCCGCCCGCTGGCCCTCGGAGCTGGCCAGGGCAGGGCCCCTCAGGTTGCCGCGGGTCTCCTTGGCCGCGTTTCGAAGGTGTGTGGGTTGGCGGCGCGGGAGGAAGCCGATCCCCGAGGCTTCCAGCTGGGCTCCAGGAGCAGAGAGGTGGGCCCTGAAGCAGGGAGCCCCGGCTCTGCCCCACCACCCGCCCAGGAGGGTGCCTTCATCCCAATACCATCCCACTGCCCCCCCCAGCACCCTGGCGCCTGCGGCCAAGCCAAGCCCCTCTCTCAGCCCCCGCCGAGGCCAGCCGGGAGGGCAGGGGAGGCCTCGCCCCAGGTCTTCTGCCCCCTCTCCCAGCGGCCGCCCTCACCTCGGTCCTCCAAGGATCGCTTCCCTCCGGCGGCGGCGGGGGCTGCTCCTCTGCGGTGGCGGCTGCCTAGCCCCTGGCTCCATGGGCGGAAGGGGGCTCCTAGCCCCAAACCCTCCGTAGCCGCAACGCCCATTGGTGCCTCTCTGGCCGGTGTGCAAATATTGACTTGCGGCAGCAGTTAAACATTTATTGCCTGGGGACTGTGTGGGCGCAGCCGGAGGCCCAGCAAGCCTCCCCTTCCCCTTCCCCAGGACCCCTGCCCCGTAGGGGGCTCTTGGGTTGCCAGAGTTTGGGCACGTGTGGCCGGGCGGGGGGGGGGGCGACCTCCTGGGCCTTTGTTTGATCCGTCGCCCCATAGAAAGTCTCCAGGCAGTCTGCAATCCAACTACTAGCTGGCGGAAATTAAGCCCCACTGAAATCCAGGGGGCACGTTGGTCCTGAGGGGCAGAAGGTCCCTGGCTCATGGTTTCACCCCATCTGTCCATTGCACGAATGCAGCCGGCTCGCCAAGTCAAGAAAAACGACCGGCCCAAATACGTTTACGCTTTGGGAAAGATTCCTGCCTGAAGCTCTGGAGCGGGGCTGCCGGTCCGAGTGGACCGCGCTGAGCTCAGTGGACGGGGGTCTCCTAGGGCATGGCGGGGCCGGAGCATCTGCTTGGCATGCAGAAGGTCCCCACGGAGAGGAGGAAGAGACTGGGGGCCGTGTCCACCTTGCCACCCATTCCTCCCCAAATCTGCCACACAATCCTTATGCAGCACGGCCACCCCGTCTGGAGTGCACGGATAGCGGCCCGCAATCTGCCACACAATCCTTATGCAGCACGGCCACCCTGTCTAGAGTGCACGGATAGCGGCCCGCAATCCCCCGGCTCCAGCGGCCTCCCCGCCTGCCCCAAGCCCCGCAAGGGTCTGTTCAGCACCCAGAGAGAGAGAGAGAGAGAGAGGCCACGCCTTCATGAGCTCCCCAGTGTTTATTAGCAGGTCCACCTATCCCTATTGCAATGGCTGCTCCCGCAACGAGAGATTCCGTCCCCCCCCCCCAGTCCCAGTGCTGACACGGCGGCCCCACCTCCCGGGTGAAGCCCGAGGCCGAGATCTCCCCAGAAGCGGCTCCCCCTCCACCCCCCAGCCCTCCATGAAAAACGCCCCCCCTGTCAAGGGAGAGGAGCAGAGCCCGACCCCGGCCCTTCCGAACAACGGGGCCGTCTGAATTGGACCACAAAGTGCGCCGGGCAAAACCAAGTCCTGCCGGGGGGTGCACCCACACCTCAGGCGCTGGGCAGGTCCCGGAGGGCGGATGCAGCCTGGGGCCCCTAGATACTGCTGGACGACAACTCCCATCATCCCGTGAGGGCAGAGGATGATGGGAGTTGTGGTCCAGCAACCGTGGGGGAAGCCCTGGATGAAAGGACAGGAATGCCACATGCTGGGGGAAGGGGAGGAGGAGGAGGGTGCTTTGGGCCCCTCAGCAGGGGGGTCCCTGTGGGAAAGACCCCCCCCCGGGGTCCCCAAGAGAGTCAGGCACATGAGGTGACAAGAGGAGTCGGACCACAGGCTGCCCAGCAGCCAACTTCACGGCAGGGAAGGCTCCTCCGCTCTTTATGGCTGCGGGGCGTGGAGGTGGAGGGTTGGGCCACGCCCCCGCCCCCTGGCCACACCCACTCCCCCCACACACACAAGGGGGCTGCCGGCCACTGGCTGGGCTGCCCTCCCCAAAAAGGGAGCACACGCCACACGCGGGCAGGGGCCAGCCGCTACGCCAGCAGCCGGACGACGCCATTGTCCGAGCCGAGGAGCAGGTGGCATTTCGTCGGGAGGACGGCCAGGCTGGTCAAGGTGCCCCGGAAGTTCTCCGAGCTCAGCTTGGTGACGCTGGGCGGCAGCGACTCCTGCAGCGAGTAGAGCCCGATCTTGTTGGCCACGGTGCCCGCCACCACTTCGTGGCCGTAGAGGTCGAAGGCGTGGACCGGCTCCGAGACGGACTTGTAGCTGTGCAGGGCCTTCTGCTCCAGCTCCTTCCAGACGGTCAGCGAGTGGTCGGAGGAGGAGCTGATCAGCACGTTGTTCTCGGTGGCCTGGGTGGGGGAGCAGCCAAGGAGGCGGTCCGTGGGCAAAAGGGGACTCCCCGCCACCGCCGCCCAGCCCACCGAAGCCGCACCCAGGGAGGCAGCCATTTCTTTTTTGACACACAAGATGCCGGGAGCAGCTGAGAACAGACACCCCACCTGGAGAAGAGACACCCCGCCAGGCCCAGTGATTTGGCAACACCAGGAAGGCACTCTGCACATGCACCAAGGCACTCTTGAGATGCCCCAGGACTGAACCTAAAACGCTGAGTACACGTTTCGGGGAGGAATCCTAGCGCCTATCAAGTCCGGAGAGCAGCCGGGGACTGGAGCACTTCCCTTCACACAACGCATGAAGATGCGAGCGTATCACAGCAGGGTGCCACGAGGCCCGTTTCCGATTCAACACCTCTCCCTAGCAGGGAAAGGTAAGGCAAAACTAGCAGAGATAAATCCCCATATTGCCTTGGGGGGCGGGGGGGGGAGAGAGAGAGAAAGTGTGTGTGTGTGTGTGTGTACACACATATACACACTAGGGATGTGCAAAAAATTTCGGGCACAGAACGTTCTGTGCCCGAAACGAACAATTTCGGGTGATTCGGGGCCGAACCGAATCACCCCCGATGTCCCCCGATATTTTTCGGGCACGAGCCGAATCACCCGAAAACCCGAATTGCACACCCCTAATACACACACACAGAGACACACACTTCTATATGGAGAGAGATGTAGATCCATTCGTCGTGGGAAGCCCCCACTATCGCCACAGAGGCGGGGTGGGCAACTCGCCCCAGCGAACTGGGCCAAGCGGCACCTCCCTTGTTTCCAGCAGGGGGAGGACGACTATCCCAGTGGCGGCTGCTCTGTCTAGATTGGGAGCCCCTTGGGGCAGGGAATCCTCTCCGCCGGGCTTTTGCTCTGAGAGCCTTTCTGTGGAAAGGGCAAGTGGCCAGCTGCCCCCCCCCAAGTGATCCGTGAGCAGCCCCCGCAGGGAAAGGCAGCCATCTCCCAGACCGGGCGGGGAGAGAGAGACTCCTGCCTGCCACCCTGGAGAAGCTGCTGCCCGCCTGTGAAGACAGTCCTGAGCTGGACGGACCAAAGGTCTGACTCGGTATACGGCAGCTCCCTCCGTCCCTAAGAAAGGGCCCCTTTTCAAAAGGGCAGCTCTTTCATCTTTAGCCGGGGTGTGCGGAAGCAACCGTCCCTCTCCAACTCCAACGGCAGCTGCTGCTGCTGCCGCCGCCTCCGCTGTGCCTGGTGGTTCCGCTTCGTTTGAGATATTGAGCCTTTGGGGTCAAAGCCGCGCCGGTTTTGACCCCTGGGGTGGCCCAAGCCCCTTGGCTGGGTTGGAGAGCAAGAGGTCAATTCTCTCTCTTTTTCTTTTTAAGTAGTTAATCATAAGCCGCCCGCCCTGGCCCGCCCAGCGCCTGGGTGTGGGTGGCGCCTGCAAGCGGGGAAAGCGGGCCTTTGCTCCACGCTTGTGTTTGACTGGCGCTGGGTGAAGGCCACGGGGAGCCCAGCAGGCAAACAGAAGCAAGGGTGACTCGCTTGCATGGGGCGCGGAGGGCGGCGCGGCGCGGCGCGGCGCGGCGCGGGGCGGGGCGGGAGACACAGACTGACCGCATGGCCCACGCGGCCCCCCGCCCCCTCACCTTTGCCCTTCTCCCCACAGACGGCCCCGATCCTCGCTGCTCACCCACTCGCTTACCTTGACCTGCAGGATGTCCCCTTCGTGGGCCGGCCACCCCCTCAGGATGAGCCCCGTCCGGGTGTCGAGCAGGACCATGAAGCCGGAGGAGAAGCCTGCCACGATGCTCCGCCCGCTGGGGCTGACCGCCAGGCAACGGATGAGGCCGGCATTTGCCCCGCTGGCCAGCCGGAACTCGTGCTGCGGAGGGAGGGAGGCGGAAGACGGACCTTGCAGCCGCCGCCAGAGGAGAGTGAGAGGCCCGTGGCGGGCCGTGCGCCCCAGCGCCCCTCCGGTCGGTACCTGCAATCCCGGCTTCCGGTAGTCGACGAAGCGCAGGACGGAGTCGGCGCTGGCCACGCCGATGCTGCTGTACGGAGGCGGCATGGCGCTCACCGCCGTGATGGGCGCCTTGCTGTCTGGGGCGTCGAACGTGCGGAGGAGTTTGCCTGCAAGAGAGACCGGGGCGCTGGGGGGCCTTCCTTGCCAGGGGCGGGACCTGGCAAGCGGCCTGCTACCGAGTCAGACCCTCCTGGCTCAGGACGGCCTGCACCGACCGGCAGCAGCTCCTCCAAGGCTCCAGGCAGGAGTCTCTCTCCCAGCCCTTCCCGGAGGCGCTGCCCCCCCACACACCGCCCCCCGCCGCCAGCCTCACCCGTGAAGGGGTCCCAGGTGTGGACGGTGCCGTCGCAGCTGACCACCTGCTGGGGCACCTCCAGGGTGCCGACGTAGAAGACGGACTTGCGGTGCTGGGCGTAGGCCAGGCGGGCCTGGGTCTCGTGGGTGCCGTCCCCCCGGTTGTAGAGGGGCCAGAGCCGGACCGTCTTGTCCTTGCCGCCGCTCAGGAAGAAGTCCTCGCCGCCGAAGGGGGCCAGGCACTTGACCGCCCCCAGGTGGCCCACGAAGCTCTGCAGCCGGATCTGGTGGAAGTGGAAGCGGCTCTCCTGCTGGCTGACCCCGATCTCGTACTGCCAGTAGGCCAGCCAGTTCCCGCAGAGCAGGCGGGCCGTGCGGGGCAGCTCCTGCCTCAGGGCGTGCTCCGCCCCCGCCCCCGGCGGGGGGCGGAGGGCGCCGCCGGGGCTGCCGGCGGCGGCGGCGGTCTCCGGTGGGGCCTCCGGGGGCACCTGGATGCGGTTGCCCACCAGCACGCCCCCGAAGGTGCCCGAGTGGGGGTCCTCGCAGGGGCCGCAGGAAGGGTCCGGCTGCTCCGGGGCGCCGGGCTCCGAGGAGGGGCCCCCCAGCACGGGCCCCTGTCCGCGGGGGGCCGGGCTCTGGGGGCTCACGCTCTCCAGGTAGACACTGGCCAGCTGGCCCACCAAGGCGTGGTTCGGGACGACGGTGTGGATCACGTCACCTGCAGGCGAGGAGGAGGAGGAGGAGGAGGAGGAAGCACGCTCAGGACGGAGCTGCCCCAAGCAGCCAAGCCCACAGGGGCAGACGCCTGATGCTGCTGTCCGCAGAGTCAGGCCCTGGGTCGATCAGCCTCAGGGCTGTCAACACTGACGGGCAGCGTCCCAGGCTCAGGGGTCTTTCCCAGCCCGGCCTGGAGATTCCCCCCTAGGAATCGCACCTAGGACCTTTGGCACGCCCAGCCGAGGCTCTGCCACCGAGCTGCAGCCCCCTCCTCGGCCCTTCTCCCGAGCCCCAGGGGCACCCCCTCCGCCCTGCTTCCCCGCAGGGCAAACGTCTCCCGTTCTTGGGCGGGAACTGGGCGCCATGAGAGCAGAGGGGCCGGTGGCCTACCTAGCAGGCAGGAGAAGGGCACGAAGGTGGTGTACGCCATCTCTGGGCCGAAGACCTTCCGCAGCTCCCCTTGGGCGGACGGGTCCGAGGGCGGGGAGGGCTCTGGCGCCGGGCCCTGGGGAGAAGCCAGCCGGTCAGAGAGGGGCCTCTGCCCTGCCGGGACGCGGGGGGTCAACTGAGAGCCGCTAGCCCCCATCTTGGGGGCTCCCACGCCTTCGGGGGGGGGACAAACAAGAGCCGCGGCCACCGCGCTGGGCCCCTTGGCGGAAGAGCGGGGCAGACACGCAGAACCACCAGCCAGAGGAAGAGCATCTCTCGGTGGGCCGGGCTGACCGCACGCCTGCTGCCGGGCAGAGGGAAGCAGCCCAGCCCCGGAGCGGAGGAGCCCCAGCGCTCCCACCGCCTGGAGGAAAGGAGGAGAGCAGCCCCCCGGCCCCGGCCGGCTGACTCACCGGCTCCGGCAGGGGCGGCAGCGAGAAGGCCTCAAAGAAGACCCGGAGGGGGCCGCTCAGATGCTGCTGCACCATCTCGGACCCGATCCGCAAGCACACCAGGGCCACGAGGCTGGCGGTCTTGAGGCACAAGATGGTCCGGGCCTGGACGCCGTTGGGGAAACTGGAGACGGGGGGAGAGAGGGGAGAGGAGGGGAGATCAGCGGCTGGCCTGCCCCACAGGGATGGCCTGCCCCCTCAGCCCCGCCTCCGCCGATGCCCCCTGCAATCCCAATGGCCTTGAAAGAGGATGGGGGAGGCAAGCCGGCGGCATCCCTGTCCTGCTTCTCCGGCGGCGGCTTCCGGACTGTCAGGCAGGGCTGAACCACTTCGGCCCTCCTACCACACCCACCACACCCGACTCTCGGCCACCGCACCCGATGGGAGGAGTCCAAGCACAGCAGCCCTACGGCGAGGGGCCGTTGGCCAGTGGAACCGCCTGCCTCATGAACCTCCTTCGCTGGAGTTCTCAGACGGAGGCTGGACGGCAGCATCTGCCAGGGCTGCAACGACAACTGCCCACCTCCCCCAAGCTGAGCAATACACTGTGCTCCTCTGGGCCGGTCACACCTCTCTCTGCCTAACCCACCTCGCAGGGTTGCGGCGAGGATAAAGAGAACCACGGTAGAGGAGAGCGATGTAAAAAAACCGAAAGAGGCGGGAGTCCGAAGGCAGGACCCCCTGGCCCAAGAGTCACCTGACGGCCGCAGAGGTGAGGAAGCTCAGGACCGGCAAAAGGACCTCCTGGCTGATTTTGGGGAGGATGTCCATCAGGGTGGTGTCCGAGAGGTAGACGACGATCTTCTGGGTCAGGGTCACGGCGGCCAGGAGGCCGGCTTCCTTGCGGCTGTTCAGCCGGCCGGCTCCAACCCCACTGCCAGGGGCCACCTGCGGCAGAGAGAGGGGGGGGATTTCCTGACCGTGGACGCTATCGGGCAGTGGAACAGCCCGCCTCACGACGTGGTGGGCGCGGGAGGTTTTCAAGGAGCGGCTGGTCGGGGATCTGTCAAGGAGGCCACAGCGGTCTCTCGCCCCGGGAGGACAAGAAGAAGACCTCGAGGGTCCCCTCGGGGCCTGATGTCCTCGGATACCTCCCCTTAACGTCCCAGGAGCCGCCGGGAAGAGACGCTGGTGGGGCGTGCAAGCCGAGCAGAAGGCTGGCAGCCACTCTCACCGCCGAGGGCTTCCGGCGGTGCGCCACACGTGCGCATGAGTCAGTTTCCCCTTCGGCCAGAGCTGCCTCGAGGCAGGAGGAGGAGGAAGTTGGACGTCTCCTCGCTCGCTCCAGCTCCCCAACTTGCCCTCCTGGCTCTGCTCAGGCGGCAGCGGCCAGCTCCCTCTTCTTCCTACCCAGCCAGCAGGGCCTGTGGGCTCCTTGGCCACAGCGGGAGGGCAATCCCTGGCCACTCAGGGGACGGGGACGGCGCCCAGGGGCAGAGCCTCTGCTGGGCATGCAGAAGGGCCCCGCTCCAAGCCCTGCCGGCAGCAGCATCTCCCGGCAGGGCTGGGGGAAACCCCGCCTGAAGCCTTGGAGAGCCGCTGCCAGCCAGAGCAGTCCACGTTGAGCGGGTTGGACCACGGATCAGTAGAAGGCAGCTTCCCAGGGGAGGGTCCGTAGCCTCTTGTAGCAGCGCCCCTGCTTGGCGGGCAGGAGGGCCCGGTTCCATCCCTGGCGGCGGCAGAAGCAGCGTCTCCGGGTAGGGCTGGGAGACCCCTGAGCCTGGAACCCGGGAGAAGCCGCTGCCAGTCCGTGTCGACGACCCTGAGCTCGACGGACCAAGGGTCTGCCTCGGTATAAGGCAGCTGCCTGGGTTTCTCTCCGGGTCCCGGAGACCCTGGAGGGCCGTCAAGACCGTGTGCTTCAAACCTATTTCCAAGAAGTGCCCCAGCTTGGAATGCTGAGCCAGGAGAAGCCAAATCCTAGTTTTGGGGTTTTTTAAAACTTGCTGCAGCAGAGGGCTGCAGGCAGAAGGCCCCGAAGTAGGGCCTACTGAGAGGGCCAAAAAGAGGGAGGGCCGCCCCCTCAAAACTCCCGGCAGGTCGCCCTGACTCTGCTCCCCCACCCAAGGGCAGGCGGGCCGATGAGGGACTGACCAGGTAGCTGATGTAGGGCAGGTACAAGTAGGTGAGGACAGGCTCCCCATACAGGTGGGCGATGTGCAGGAGGCAGGCCAGCACCGGCTTGGAGACCACGTCCCCCAGCACCAGCCGCCTCTGGTAGATGCTCCCGGAACTCAGCGGGCTGCTTTCTTCCGTGCCGGACGCAAACTGCAGCCGGCTGGGACCTGCCGAGGCAAAAGGCACCATTCGGGGGAGAGGCGGAGGCAACCCTTCCAGCCCCCAGCGCTCTCTGTTCCTGGGGGGGGAGGTGGCAATTCCAAGGGTAACGGAATCAGACGCGTGACCCCTGCTCCCATGGCTACAGCCATAAGCAGATTTTAAGGCTGGTATTCTATCCATCTACCACCTGGCAAGATAGCATCTTAAACATTATAGACAGTGTCTGAAACGTGCCCCAAAAGTATCAGTAACGGAATCAGACGCGTGACCCCTGCTCCCACGGCTACAGCCATAAGCAGATTTTAAGGCTGGTATTCTATCCATCTACCACCTGGCAAGATAGCATCTTAAACATTATAGACAGTGTCTGAAACGTGCCCCCAAAGTATCAGTAACGGAATCAGACACGTGACCCCCTGCTCCCACGGCTACAGCCATAAGCAGATTTTAAGGCTGGTATTCTATCCATCTACCAACTGGCAAGATAGCATCTTAAACATTATAGACAGTGTCTGAAACGTGCCCCCAAAGTATCAGTAACGGAATCAGACACGTGACCCCCTGCTCCCACGGCTACAGCCATAAGCAGATTTTAAGGCTGGTATTCTATCCATCTACCAACTGGCAAGATAGCATCTTAAACATTATAGACAGTGTCTGAAACGTGCCCCCAAAGTATCAGTAACGGAATCAGACGCGTGACCCCCTGCTCCCACGGCTACAGCCATAAGCAGATTTTAAGGCTGGTATTCTATCCATCTACCACCTGGCAAGATAGCATCTTAAACATTATAGACAGTGTCTGAAACGTGCCCCCAAAGTATCAGTAACGGAATCAGACACGTGACCCCCTGCTCCCACGGCTACAGCCATAAGCAGATTTTAAGGCTGGTATTCTATCCATCTACCAACTGGCAAGATAGCATCTTAAACATTATAGACAGTGTCTGAAACGTGCCCCCAAAGTATCAGTAACGGAATCAGACACGTGACCCCCTGCTCCCACGGCTACAGCCATAAGCAGATTTTAAGGCTGGTATTCTATCCATCTACCAACTGGCAAGATAGCATCTTAAACATTATAGACAGTGTCTGAAATGTGCCCCAAAAGTATCAGTAACGGAATCAGACACGTGACCCCTGCTCCCACGGCTACAGCCATAAGCAGATTTTAAGGCTGGTATTCTATCCATCTACCACCTGGCAAGATAGCATCTCCTACTCGAAGGCCGTATTTTACAGAACACTTAAACGTTATAGACAGTGTCTGAAACGTGCCCCAAACGTATCAGTAACGGAATCAGAATTATTATGGGGGGGCCCGCGCCTGCCACTGCTGATTCCGTTACAGATGTGTTTTGCACGTTTCAGAGGCAATCTACGTTTATTGAGGGTTTTGCAAAAATATGGTATTATAGCCTACAGAGGTCCACAAATTTAGACATAGCTCACGAGGAAGCCTTTATCTGTGGTTGTCCCCAATCCTCTCTCTTTCCTCAGATCCTTTTCTGGCACACAGACAAGAGTGTTGAGGAGAGCAGCCAGTCCTCTGTCATTTGCACGGAGAGGCGGAGAGGGCAAGAAACAGGAGGAGACCCCCTCTGCTGCTGCGGCTGCTCCGAAAGGGATTCCTACTATTTCTTACCTGCTTAGAAACCGCAGTAGAAAAGAGATCTTTGGGGAGGAGATGTGTGTGGGGCTGGGTGTCGCTGCTGGCGAGCTGGCAAGTGGGTTTGTAGAGGCACAGGAGGAGAGGCTCTCTTACCAGGGGGTATATGATGTAATATTGATTTGGAAAACCCGCTTTATGGCGACAGTCACAGAAAGAGTGGCAGCATGCCTGATTCCGTTACCCCCTGGGAACTGCCCTGTGCACCACAGGAGGCCCGGCCCAGCCTGCCCCCCTGCAGCCGGGGTGGCTGGTTCCTCCCAGAACACTCCTCCCAAAGAGAAAAACGGGCATTACCAACGTAGCAAGAGGTGAGCAGCCGGAGAAGGTTCCTGGCGACGTAGCGGGAGGTGGTCGTGGGGCCCAGCTTGGCAGACAGCCACTTCACCATCCTGCAGGCCGTGTCTGGGAGGCAAGGGAGGCACAAGGGACGATAAGCCAGCCCTGCTGCAGCCACACCCCAGAGGAAAGCTGCCTTCCGGGCCTTATCTGCCCACTGCCAGGGCCACCACTTCCCTCCTTGCGGCTAGGATGAGGAGCAAGGAGGGATACCCTGGCTGTGGGGTGCAAACGGCCTGACACCCCACCACCGCCGCCGCCCCAAACTTCATCCAGACTTTCTCCGCAGCTGCTTCCTGTGGCAAGGAGTTCCACAGACTAAGGGGAAACCCAGCACCTTTAGATGGGTGTTGTTGTTGTTGTTTTAAAACTGAAATACAACCTTAAAATGCAGGTGACCGTCCTGACCGTGAGATAAATTACTGGGGAGAAGCAGAAAGTGCCCGTGGCCTCACGCAGGCGACACCCTGCACACTGGGCTGAGGGGCCTAAAGGTAGGGGTCCTCAAAACTGGCTAGCCATCTGGTCCCCCCCCCCAACAAGCCATGGTGGCAGTCGTAGCCCAACCCCATCTGGCCCCCCCCCTGTGAGTAGCCTTGGCCTAAGGCAAGGCCTGCCCAGGTCCGGCCCTCCCACCGGCTCACCGCCACCCCACAAGGGCTGCCCTGCATGGCTAGCGGGCCACGACCCGTGGGAGGCGGGGGGCAGATCAACACCGAGCAGCTGCATTTTGGGGGGGGGGGACCGGCAAGCCTTCCTTAGCCTGGCCAAAGGCCCCCTCCCCATCCAGACGTGTGGACGGGCATCGCAACACCCCTCTGGGCCAAGTCTGGGGTCCTCACGCCTGGCAAACTCCCACGGGGGTGGGGGCAGCTTACCCAACAAGACGGTCTGCTCCTTGTCTCCGTCGGGGTCAGCCAGGTCCTGCTCCGGCCCCTCGACCACCTCCTCCTCTTCCTCCTCCTCCTCCTCCTCGCTGTCGGCCAGGCCCGCCTCCGCAGGGGCCCCAACCCCCACATCGGGCTCTTCCTCCCCCACCGCCCTCAGACCCCCCTCCTCCTCCTCCTCTTCCTCTTCCTCCTCCTCTTCCTCCTCCTCCTCCTCTTCCTCGCGGCGTTTCCGCTGCCGAGTGCCGTCCTCGGCCTTGGAGCCGCCTCTCTCCTTCGGGGCCTCCTCGGCTTCGCTGGCGCTGCTCCTGTCGCTCAGGCGTCCCACGCTCAGCACCTCGGGCTCCGGCAGGCCCTCGGCCACGTAGAGGCCGTTCTGGAAGTCCTCGCTCTCCGACAGGTAGGCCTGGTCGTGCAAACTGATGCCGGACATGTAGTCGGGCAGCTCCAGGGACGCCGAGCAGCCGCGGTCCGCCTCGGCCGGGATCTCCCCCCCGAACGAGCGGGAGACGGGGCTGCCTCCTCCTGCCGCCGCCGCCGCCTCCTCCTCCTCCTCGGCGGGGCCCAGCAGCAGGCCCTTGCTCTCCTCCGGGGCGGGCCGCTCCAGCCCCACCAAGACCTGCAGGATGTGGGGCAGGAGGTTGGCCAGGAAGAGGGGCAGGCCGAGCCGCACCATCAGCTGGGCCACGAAGCAGTCGGTGTACAGGTAGAAGCGGCCGTGCAGGCCGCGGGGCTGCTCGTAGGCGGCCACCAGGAGCTTCAGCAGGTACTTGTTGGAGTTCTTGGGGCCCAGGGCCCTGGCCACGGGCTCGAAGAAGTACCAGGCGGCGTGGACGGCCGTCCGCTCGGCCGACATCAGCGCCAGGACGAAGGGCAGCAGGATCTCCAGGCCCTCGGGGGTGATGGCGCTCAGCACCCCCTCCAGCTGCTGCCACAGCTGGAAGACCAGCTCCCGCCCCTGGCGCTCGCCCCCGGCCTCCCAGGGCAGAGAGCTGCAGGCGAACCGCAGCAGGGCCGGGAAGTAGGGCGGCAGGGGCAGGACGGTGCTGAAGGGGCTGAGCAGCTGGGCCGGGCTGGGCGGCGGCAGGCCCTGCCAGACGGGCTCGAAGGCGAAGAGCCGGCCCCCGCCCGGGCCCTCCGGCGGGGGCGGGAGCGCCTCCGCCGGGACCCTCAGCTGCAGCAGCGTCTCCAGGAGGTGCCCCAGCGGGGCCGGGATCTCCTTGCCGTGCGTCTGGCACAGCCGCCGGGCGGCCCGGAAGCGCTCCTGCAGGCCGGCGCCCGGGGCCAGGGTGCGCAGCCGGGGGGCGAAGACGATCTCCGCCACCAGGACCCCCAGCGCCTGCATGTCCCGCTGGAAGAGCTCCGCCAGCCCCCAGGGCCGGGCTTGCCGCGGGGGCCGCTCCGGCCGGGCCCCGTCGCCCTGCAGCCCCTTCAGCAGGAAGGTCTCCAGCTTCTCCAGCTCCTCCAAGGCCTGCAGCAGCTGGCAGCCCTCCGGGAGGGCAATCTTGGCCTCGCCGCCTTCCGCCGGGGCGGCCTTGGCCCTCCGGCCCAGCGGCTTGCCGTCGGCGGGCGGCCCGGGCCCCGGCGCCTCCGCCCCTCGGGGGCCCGCGCTGGCCGCGATGGACTCCAAGGCCTCCGCGCCCTGCTCCACCTCCTCTTCCACGCCGACGCCGACGCCGCCACCCCCCAGCCTGGCCGCAGCCCAGCCACCTTCGCACGACGCGGCCTCCAAGGGCACCCCTCCGGGGCCGTCGGCCAGCGGGCCCTCCGTCTCCTCCAGGGCCCTCGTCTCCTCGACGGCGGCGGCGGGGGCGCGGCGCCCGGGCGCCAGGGGCGCCTCGGCCGGCAGGAGGGCGGGCCCGGCCCGGCGCCGGGGGTGCGGCTGGTCGAAGAGCGGCACCACGCCGTAGCTGGCCAGGTGGGTGTGGCCGTCCACCAGGGGCAGGCAGACGTTCTTCTCCCGGACGGCCTCCTTGCCCAGCAGCTTGCAGCCGAAGGTCAGGTCGATCCAGTGGTGGAGCTCCTGGGAGACCTCCGGGCTCTCCAGCAGGGCCCGGTGGGCCGCCACGAACTCCTCGCCGGAGGCGCACCAGGCTGGCACCTCCAGGTCCGGCATGTCCGGGTGGACGGAGCGGAAGATGGCGGGCTCGGCGTAGAACTCGGGGATGCACTCGTCCGGCGTCCAGGCCTGCATGCGCTCCATGTTGGCCGGGTACTCGTGGGGCTCCCACTGGGCCCGCACGTGGGAGCAGAGCACGGCCCTGGGGGTCCGCCGGGCCGTGTAGACGTAGTAGGTGATGTCGGAGAGGACGTCGGAGACGTGGTGGGGCACGTGGGGCTGCTCCCCGCCCGCCCCGCCGGCCACGAAGGCCTGCTGGGTCATGGCGTAGGTGAAGTCCAGCTGCTTGTCGCCCTTGTTGAGCCGGAACTTGGACTTGCGCAGGTCCCGGAAGCGCCCGCGGCGGGCCGTGAAGTCCACCACCCAGGGCAGGACCGGGTGGGAGTTGGGGTCCCCCGGCCGCCGCCCGGCCAAGCGGTTCAGGTGCAGGAGGTAGTCGAAGTTGCTGAGCCGCCCGTCCACCCAGTCCAGCACCAGGCCCCGCAGGTCCCCGCCCTGGGGCGCCCCCCTGGGCCCTTCCTCCGCCGCCGCCGCCGCCGCGGGTCCCCCCGCCTCCGCCGGCCTCTGCTCGTAGTCTCCCAGGCGCAGGCGCAGCTGGGCGCACAGCTTTTCGTCCACGGCCACCTCGCGCAGGGAGACGGCGCCGCAGGCCACGCCGGCCCCGTGGCAAGCCCGCAGGGCCCGCAGCACCTGGAAGAGGACGAAGAGCAGCTTGGCGTGGCTGTTGGCCAGCTTGGCCGGGCTGAAGGCGACGACGTCGTGCAGGCAGTGCTGGACGTAGGGGAAGAGGACGTAGAGCATCTCGGCCGACTCCAGCAGCGCCTCCGCGGGGAGGAGGCCGGCGCAGCCCCGCCCGGAGGCGGCGGCGGCCCCCTCCTCCGTGGCCGGAGAGGGGCAGGGGGAGGCGCCCCGGCCCAGGGGCACCAGGGGGCAGCCGTAGAGCCTCTGCAGGCCGCTGCGCAGCACCTCCAGGGCCGGGCGGGTGGGCGGGGCGGGGGCGGGGCAGTAGGGCTGGACCCACAGGCGGTGCGCCCGGCCCCACAGGTTCCGGTAGTTCTGGGCGGCCACGCCCTGCATGAAGCCGTGCAGCGTCTCCGGCGCTTCCCGGGGGCCGCCGGGGGCCCCAGCCAGCGGGTAGCCCAGCCGCGCTTTCCTCAGGCCGTGGACCTCCACCCGCGTCCAGCCGGCCGGCAGCTTCTGCACCGAGCGCTGGAGGTAGGTGCGCAGCTCCACCTCGCTCAGGCCCTCGGGCCGCGGGCACGGGCCGGGCAGCAGCGCCCGCTCCTTCAGGCTGGCCAGCCACTTGGCGGGCAGGAAGGCGATGACGTGGCAGCCCTCCGCCGCTGGGCTCAGCTGGCAGCGGTCGACGCCCAGGTCTCTCTCCACGCAGTGCAGGAGGGAATCCATTTCGGCAGGGGCGCCCGCCATGCCCTGCGGGGGGCAGAAAGGGCCGCTGAGCGCCCGGGGCGGATTCGGAGCAGAAAGCACACGCGGACACCAAGGCACGGCACCCGGGAAGCGGGGTGCTGCCGACACGGAGCCTGCCCCACTGAGCCGAGTGCGGTCAGCACTGGCTGGTGGTGGCAATCCCAGGTTCCAGGCAGGGCTCCCACGCGGCCACCCATCCAAATGCAAACCAGGGCAGCACCTGCTTAGCCCAGGGGGGTCATTCCTGCCCCCCCACTCCCCTCCGCACGGTGACCGCGCAGGGTCCTCCGCTTGGGCCGGCTGATGAATGAGCCGGAGGCTGGACTCTGGGGGGTGACGGGGGGGGCGGGTTGGTTGCCCCTGGCCTCACCACGAAGGTCTCCCTCAAACCCCCCCCTCCCTGCGCGGTAGGCCATCTGTTTCGGAGGGGAAGCTATGCTTCCTCAGGGCTCCGCAGGCAGCTTCCAGGCAAGAGGGACTTCCCGTTCTGCAAACCCTTGTGGCCCACGCAGCGGGGTGGGGGGGCACTCAGAAGCCAGCGAAGCAACCGAGTCAGCCATGGGGGCCCCCCCCATGGGGGAGAGGAAGCCCAGTGCCCGGCCCAGGAGCAGGGAAGGGGGCACAAAGGGGGCACTATCTCCAGAGCTGCGACCCTTCCCTGGCTCCAGCAGCCTTGGTGGGGCAGGGGGGGAGGCAAGCACAGAGCGGCAGCAGGATTTGAACCTGGAGCCCGAGGGCGGGGAGGACCCCCTCCCCGCTTTGCTGAGCTCTTCCCCCCCCCCAAGCGAGCAACCCGCCACTCCCTCCCCAAAGCCTCTCCCTGCCAGCCAGCAAGCCTGATCTCCACCACCACCACCACCGGAAAGCACTCTGCACATGCGCTGCAACTCTCCCTCCGCTAGGACTGAAGGCAAGCCCCGGGGCTCAGCCCAGGCCAAATCCTGCTCCTGGGGCGGGTGTTGGGGTTATGCAGGGGGCCGGAGTCTCCCCAGGCAGAGCCCCACCCTCCGCAGAGCCGGGCAGGCATCAGACTCGGGGCACGGAAGCCACACTCTGCCCATGCTCAGAGGCGCGGCCGGGGGCTGAGCCCGGCCTGCAGCGGAGCCCCCCTCCGGGGCGGGGAGGGGCAGCCTCACCTGGGGGTCGCGGGGCGGGAGGGGGGCGCGCTCAGCCCCAGCGGCGGCTCCGTCCCCGGCCATGATGGGTCAGCTGACGCGGAGGTCACGTGCCGCCGCCGCCGCCGCCTTCCCGGGAAAGACACAAACTCCACGTGGCCGCCCAGGGAGGGGGCGGGGCTTAGGGGCGGGGCTTAGGCCCCTCCTCCTCCTCCCTCCCATCCTCCCTGCGCCAGCGCTCGGAAAGCGCTCTGCATGCGCTCAGGGGCTCCCGGCCGCCCCAATATTGGAAGCAACGGGAGCTCCCCCCCCCACCCCCCGAATAACCCAGGCATGGCGGCGCGGTAGAAAGGCGCCAGGCTCTTGACGCCAGACACACACGTCTTTTGTGTGTGTGTGTGTGTGTGTGTGTGTGTGCTTCTCAGTGCCTAGTTGCAGGGGAGGAGCAGAGTGAGGAAGAGAGTGCCTCTGAGCAGCTGCAGAGTTCTCTCTCACCCTCCTAGCCCCTAAACCCAAAAGGAACCTAGGAAGCTGCCTCGTACCGAGTCAGATCCTCCGTCCCTCTATCTTAGGATTGTCTGCACAGTCTGGCAGCGGCTGTCCCGGCAGCCCTACCTGTGAGATGCTGCTGCTGCCTGCCAGGGCCTAGACCTGGCTGGGGCCTTCTGCGTGCAAAGCCCAGGCTCTGCCGCCTGTGTTTCCTGGGAGGGATGGCGCCGTGCTGGGATGAGCAGGGGGAGTTGCCTCTTGGCCCAGACTGCAGGGGAAAGGCTACCTCAATAAGAGGGGCTCCCTGTCTCCCAAAGGCATCGAGTCCCAGCAGCACCAGACCCTGGAGGGATGCTGTGCTGGGGACGGAGAGGGCCAGTTGCTCTCCCCAGGCTCAGTATCGAGACTCTCCACGTTAAAGAGGTGCCTCTTGGGTTCAGAGGGTTTCTGACTCACACGCTGGAAACAATGAGCCTCCCCTGCTTAGAAGCCTGTAAGGCGGCTTATTGCTTACTTTATATCTCTGGCCCAAAATAGCTTGCAGGCCAGACACACAGGCGTGGAGCTTAGGAGCCTAGGAAGCGGCCCTCTACGGAGTCAGGCCCTGGCTGGGTCCCTCTCGCTCAGGATTGTCTTCACAGGCTGGCAGCAGCCGCTTCTCCCAGGTGGCAGAGAGAGCTTCTCTCTCAGCCCTCTCTTGGAGATGCAGCACAGAGAGAGAGAGAGAGAGAGAGACTCCTACCTGCCACCTGGGAGAAGCCGCTGCCAGTCCGGGTAGAGAGTGCCGAGCGAGGTGGACCAAAGGTCGGACTCAGTACCTGGCAGTTTTCTGTGTTCCTGTGAAATCAGCACCCAGAAATACTTAGGATCGGGACCATAGTTCAGGGGTAGAACAGCTGCCCATCCCCAGCACAGCACCCCTCCAGTGGCTGTGGCTGGTGTCTATCTTGTGCTCCTTTTTTTAGATCCCGAGAGCTAAATTTTAGATAAAAAATAAATATAAATATGGGTCGTATTCATATCGGCTTTGCACACAGAAGGTCCCAGGCTCAGTCCCTGGCGGCAGCACCTTCCGGTGAGACTGGGAGAGACTCCCTCCTGAAAGCTTGGAGAGCCGCTGCCAGTCAGTGCAGACAATCGGGTGCTGGACTCAGTAGCCAGCAGCTCCCTATGTTCTTTCTGACATGGCTGCAGCTGTCCAGACTCAACTCCATCTGTGCTGCAGTGCCCGGCTGTGACCAGCAGATGGCAGCCTCAGCCCCTTTCCTAAGGACCAGGGTTCACCAGACATCCCTGGTTGCTGCTGCCGAAAGAGGAAGTTGTCTGAACTTCTCCGTCTCCTTCCCAGCAACAGGCGCATGGCCCTGTGCGAAGCTGAAGGGCAGCAGAGGGTGTGAGATGCCACTCTCAGTACAACTTGCCAGCGTGGTGCAGTGGTTAAGAGTGCTGGGCCGGGGAGACCCGAGTTCGAATCCCCAGCACAACTTGCCAGCGTGGTGCAGTGGTTAAGAGTGCTGGGCCGGGGAGACCCGAGTTCGAATCCCCATTCAGCCTCATGAGACTGGCTGGGTGACTCTGGGCCAGTCCCTTCTCTCTCTCAGCCTCACCTACTTCACAGGGTTGTTGTGAAAGAGAAACCTAAGTCTGTAGTACCCCGCTCTGGGCTCCTGGGAGGAAGAGCGGGATATAAAATGGAAAAATAAATAAATAAAACTTAAGCAGCTTTGTGTGATGCAACGTCAATGCGCTTTACCAAACAAATACTTTTATTGTATTTTATTTAATCTAGTCATCTGTCTGTCACATTTATGTAGAACCCCATATAAAATCACTGTTTCTTATCAACACAACCACCATTAAAACCTCCCAGGCTCCCCCAACCTGCGGCCCTCCAGACGTCGCTGAACCACAATTCCCATCATCCCCAGTTGTAGCTGGGGGTGATGGGAATTGTAGTCCGGCAACATCTGGAAGGCCGCAGGTTGGGGAAGCCTGGAGACCATATAAAACAAATCATTTTATTTTTTTTTCAAACAGGAGAGCTGGTCTTGCGGGAGCAAGCATGAATTGTACCCTTTGTTAAGTAGGGTCCACCCTGGTTTGCATTTGAATGGGAGACTAGGAAGTGTGAGCACTGTGAGAGATTCCCCTGAGGATGATGGAGCCACTCTGGGAAGAGCAGAAGGTTCCAAGTTCCCTCCCTGGCAGCATCTCCAAGATCGGGCTAAAGAGAGACACCTGCCTGCAACCTGGGAGAAGCCGCTGCCAGTCAGTGAAGACAATACTGAGCTTGATGGACCAAGGGTCTGACTCAGTATGTGGCAGCTTCAAATGTTCCTAGAAGACGGAATTTAAGACCAGCCCTGTGAAAAATAGAGGTTTAATACAGGTTATGCCTATATTTATGAACAGGACTCGGGATTTGAGATGAAACCACCACCAATCCAATCTCATAACATCAAAGAACTTGGGGGGAAACCTGGTCCTGAATTCAGGTAAGTATTTATTTATTGATTTATCTATCTATCTATCTATCTGTCATATTTTTATGCTGCCTGATATATGCATCTCTAGGCGGTGTACAAAGTTTAAAAAAAACCAGTATAAAAGTCACAGGTTAAAATCCACAACACACCACAATAAAAACAATAGCATAAAAGTTATCAAAACAAATTATTAAAGTTTATGCTAACGAAAAGCCTGCAAAAACAGGAGTGTCTTGAGGGTCAGCGGCAACCCTGATCAGACCTCTCCAGAAGATCATAGCAGGCGGCAGGGTTCATGACAAAGGAGGCGCTCGTGATCATCATTATTAATTACTGTTGTTCTGCTTTTTATCACAAAGTTCTCAAAGTGGTTTCCATTTAAAAAAAGTGGTGGGCGTGCCATTAACTCTACCTTGGACAGGAGCTTGCTCTGCAGATGTGATAGTCAGAGCTGCGTGGCAGGAAAATATTCACCTGCTGATATCTGCAAATTCAGCGGCTAAAGGCTCCGAAGCAGGCCTTGTTTTTTTCCCTGGTCAGTTGGCAAGTTCTGGTCAGGGGGAAGCGAGGGGAACAAGAGATGTTCCGAATCTCTTGCAGTCAATACGTGAGACGTATTCGTTTGCATCCACATCTGTATCGTGCTCTTCCTCTGGGGAGCCCAGAGCGCTGTGCAAGGCTGTGTGTTTATCCTCACCACAGCCCTGTGAGGTAGGTTAGGCCCAGAGCCTCCCAGTGAGTTTCATGGCCGGGCGGGGATTTGAACTCGGGCCTTCCCGGTTCTAGTCCAACGTTCTCACCACGGCACCAGCAGGACACCCTGGAAGGCCAGCGAGCCGTGTGTGAGAGTGGGAAGGGTCCTGGATCGGGGAGATCCGGAGTCTTCCCGTGCCTCCTCTGCCACCGACTTCTGGTGCAGCCTCGGTCAAGTCACGTGGACCCTGACCCGGGAAGCCAGGAGTCACGGGGGCCCTGCAGCTGTATCAGCATCTGGGGACGGCCTCGCTGCCTTGGCGAGGGTGCCGTGCAGGTGAGCCCAGGCCGGGGGCAGCAAATGTGAGTTACGCAAGGCCGCCCGGCAAGCGCCTGGGGCAGGTGCCTATAGATAGCCCGGCTGCGTTATTCCTGTCCCGGGCGTCGCTCAGCTGGCAGACTCCTCCGCTGAGGTCAGAGCCACGTCAAAGCCGCCCCGGCTGCTGTCGGCTGCAATCTGGGAAGCCCGGCTGACGAGGCGGCTGCTCTTAAAGGGCCCCGCCGGCGCCGGCATCCCAAAGTGGCGGGGAGTTGCCGGGGCTGGGGCGATGGGACTCCCCACGGACTCAGCCCCCACCCCACCCCCGGGCGGGCAGAGGTGTCTTGGGAAGGGCTGCCCTCGGCCAGGGCGGGCTCCTCTCTCTGCGGCACCCAGCCCCAAGGCGCCCGGCTTCCCGAGGACACAGCAGAGAGGAGAGGAGAGCTGGTCTGGTGGCAGCCAGCATGACTTGTCCCCCTAGCTAAGCAGGGTCTGCCCTGGTTTGCATCTGAATGGGAGACTTGATGTGTGAGCCCTGCAAGAGATTCCCCTCAGCAGGGGATGGAGCCGCTCCGGAAAGAGCATCTACAGGTTCCCAGTTCCCTCCCTGGCAGCATCTCCAAGAGAGGGCTGAGAGAGATTCCTGCCTGCAACCTTGGAGAAGCTGCTGCCAGTCTGTGAAGACAATACTGAGCTAGATAGACCAAGGGTCTGACTCAGTATATGGCAGCTTCCTAGGTTCCTATATTCCAGAATTCGCGCCCCACCTCGGCTGGAACGGAAGCCGCCGTTTGCTGAGCCCGGAGAGAAGTCCGGCCGTCTCTCTGAGCACCCACTGCTGTCTGGCTCTCCTCAAGAGGCACGTAGGAAGCGGCCTTAGACCGAGTCAGACCCTGGGTCCAGCCAGCTCGGGAGGGTCTGCTCTGACTGGCAGCGGCTCTCCCGGGATTCAGGCAGGGGTCTCTCTCCCAGCCCTCCCTGGAGACGCTGCCGCCAGGGATGGGACCGGGGACCTTCTGCCTGCCCCGGAGTGAGGGCCCCACCCCACCCTGAGGATGGCCTAGGCGGGCCTCCCCTCCTGCCCCCCCAGAGCGGCTCGAAAGGAGTGAGCAGGGAGGGCCCCCTTTGCTAAGAAGGGTCTGCCCTGGTTTGCATTTGGACGGGGGACGGCACATGGAGGCTGTGAGATCTCCCCCTGAGGGGGGGCTGGGCAAGCCAGGCTCCGCCACATGACGGAGGAGGAGGAAGAGGAGGAGGAGGAGGAGGAGGAGGAAGAGGCCCCTGCTGGCTCTGCTGCACACCACTCTTGGCTCTGCCTGGAAATCATCAGGCGGCCTTGGTGACTCATCCAGGAATGTCTGCCCTGGCCCGAGGCTGCCCCATGGGTGGCTGGGTGGGGGCCCCAAGGGGGCAGCAGCACCGCCTGCCCTTGATCCCTGGCTCCCCCCCCGGGGCACCCTGGGGGGGGCTCCTCCCCCAGCCAGCAGGCTCAGGACCCTGCCCCACACTGGGAGCTTGAAGGCCCCCCCCTTCTTCCTGAGCGGCCAGAATCGCCGCCCCAGACCCCCGGTTCTGGGGGACCCCCCCCCTCCGGCTGAGCCCAGCCCCCCCCTCCGGCTCCTGCCGGCCAGAGTCCCGCCAGGCCCTCTCTCTGGGTCTCTGGCCCCGCCAGGCTCCCACGTCGGCCTCGGCCTCCAGGAAGGGAGGCAGTGCATAGCCGACATTCCTGCCACATTGCTCATCGTCTGCAGACTGGCGGCGGCAGCGGGAGCGCAGCCTGGAGAGCAGAAGGCAGCCGCGGGCGGGGTGGGGTGGGGGGGGGTCTGCCCAGGAGGAGACACCCCCCTGGCTCGGGGAGAGGGGCTCGGGGGGCCGGCCCTGCCCTTCCGAAAGGCCTCCTCTGCCCGCAAAGGTCACGGCCGGTGCCGGCCGGGCACGGCCCTCTCAAGCGGCGTCTGGTGGCAGCACCGGGCAGGCCGCCCGCCCTCTGGACGGAAGCCCCCCCTGCTGCCGCCCTCCGAGCTCACCCTAACCCTAAGCGCTCTGACCCCCGGCAGGCTGGGCCAAGAGCCCCAGCAGCAAAGAGGCAGCGGCAGGCCACCGCCCTGCCCGCCGAAAGGGGGCTGCCCCCCACCAGCTATGTCTCAGGCCCTGCAATCCCCGGGGCTGCCCAGGGGGGCCCTCCCGCCGGCCCAAAGAGATGTCTCTGCCGCCTGGCCGTGCCGCCGCTGGGAACCTCCGCGGGGGGTGCCATGCAGGGTAAGTGAGCCCTCTCCTTCCGCCACCCACCTCGAGCCCCCCTCTCTCTGCAAAGAGATCTTGCCCGCCTGGGTTTCTCATCCCCTTTCCCCTGCTGAGGTCCGGATGCGGCGCTGGATGGGTTCCTCGGTTGGAACCCCCCCGCCGGCTTCGTTTCTGCTGTGGCGGCCTTTCTGAAAACCCACATTTGGGGCCCCCCATTAGGAACACAGGAAGCTGCTGTCTCCTGAACGATACTCCCTGCTCCATTGGACTTAATCTTGCCAGCACTGACTGGCAGCAGGCAGCTCTCCCAGGTTTCAGGCAGGAGTTGCTCCCAGCCCTGCCTGGAAGTGCTGCCACCCGGGGACTGAACCTGGGACCTTCAGAGGCCCACCCCCCCACTGAGCTGTGGCCCCATCAACAGGCGGCACATAGGAAGTTTTTTCGATTGTGAACCGCCCAGAGACTTGCTGTGTGGGGCAGTATAGAGATGTGCTAAATAAACACATTCGGCTTCGGCGTGCAAAGCAGAGGCTCTGCCAGCCACTGGGTTACGGCCCCCGTTCTTTCAGAAGCTGCTGCCTACTGAGTCAGACCCGTGGTCCACCTAGCTCAGCGCTGCCGACTCTGCCTGGAAGCAGCCCTCCAAGGTTTCTTGGGGCCTTGGTTTTCTAGGAAAGGGGCATCGCTGAAAGCCACAGACGGGGGGAGCATAGAGAAGGAGGCCCTGCCTTCAGTCCCAGGCAGGGACACAGGAAGCTGCCCCATACTGAGTCAGACCCTTGCTCCATCTAGCTCAGTATTGTCTGCACAGACTGGCAGCAGCTTCTCCAAGGTTCCAAGCAGGAATCTCTCTCAGCCCTACCTTGGAGATGCTGCCAGGGAGGGAACAGGAAACTTCCTGCTCTTCCCAGAGCGGCTCCATCCCCTAAGAAGGGGATACCTGACAGCGTCCACGCCGCATCCTTCATCTGCAACCAGGGTGGACCCTGCTTAGCTCAGGGGACCCTTCATGCTGGCCACCACCAGACCAGCTCTCCTCTCTAGACCGTATCCATCCTTAAAGGTGTGTGTGGGGGGGGAGCTCATTGGGACGGCAGCACTACTAAAAAAAAAGCAGGATGCGGTCCTAGCTCAGCGGCAGAGCCTGGGCTTTGCCGGCGGAGGGTCCCCTTCCCGTCCCTGGCTGGCAGCATCTCCAGGTGGGCTGGGACCCTGCCCCCTCAGAGAGCCGCTGCCAGCCAGTGCGGGCAATCCTGAGCCAAGGGGCGTGACTCCGCATAAGGCCGCTAGCTGCCTCTCTTCCTCGGTGCAAAACTGAAGAAAGCCGGTCCTTCTCGCTGCTGCTTTTGCGGGCGGCGGCGGCCCCTTTAAGGGCCAGGCTGGAAGGGCTGACCAAAGGGACGGCGGCGCACGTGGGTCTCCCCGGGCGCGCGCGCCCCCCCCCACCACCCCGCACAGTGGCCGCGCGTGGGAGTCACATGGGCGGGATGTGGAAACAGCTGATTGGCCTCCCGAGGGGGGCGGCCGGGGCGGGAGGGGGGCGAACCTTTGCAGCAGCCTGGAATGTGCCAGCAGCAGCAGCAGCAGCAGCAGCAGCAGGCAGCTCACCGGCTGGTGCAGCAAAAAAACCCCAAAGAAGTTAAAGTGCTCACGGAAGTCAGTGGGACTACTCAGGAGTAGTAAACCCCAATTGCTGCCTCTTCAAGGCGGGGGGGGGGCTTTTGCTGACACCCCCCCCGCTCCCATCCCAGCTGACCTGCCCCCCCTCCCCCGCCCCGGGTGGATTTTCCCTGAAGAGGTCATCATCAGCCCAACCTCCGCGCCCAGTATAGCTCCTGCGAAAGAGCTGGCAGCAGGAAGGCCGGGGAGTTGGGCTCTCAGTCTGGTTTTGCACCCAGAAGCGAGCATTTAAAGTGGATTCTAAGAGAGTCTGCCCTAGGGAGCACTCTGCATATGCCCCGGAGTGCTCTTGCTCGATAATAATAATAATAATATATATATTTCACTTCGTCAGACTGTTCTAAGACATTTTCTTCCCTGAGCAGCCGATTTATTACCGCCTGTTCTCCCTTTTTCCCAGGCAGGCGACAGAAGAACCAGGAGGAGCCGCATGCGCAGAAGGTGGCTGCGGCCGCCCCTTTAAATAATTTGCGCAGTCATCGTCCGCCGGGGCAGGATTGCCAAGTCACTAGGTTCAATTGAGTTCTCCCAGTCACGCCCCCTCGGCGGGCGCTGATTGGCGCGCGGCGGCAGCCACATCCACTTTGGATTGGCTCGTGTAGTTTGCAGCAACTTCTCGGAATCTTATGTGCGTCACTTAGCAGGAATCCTTAAAGCTGCAGTGCGCTTTTAAGGGGAATGTGGGGCGAGGCGCCTCTGGCGGGGGGGGGGGACCGTGCTCCCCCCTATGCAAAATATTCAGAGTCTTGCAAAAACCCATACAAAAAACCCCTTGTGTTGCAAAAAGGAAAATTGCATTTATTATATAGATGCAATGATGCATGGATGTCTGGGGGTTGCTTGTAGGTTGCGGGGGGGGGGCGGAAATGTCATCCTTCCTCCATGGGGGTGTGTGTGTTTCTTTTAAGAAGGCCCCCCCCCCATCCCACTCCGCTTCGCCCTGCTGAAAATGCCAACTCACAGTGCGCTGGGCATGCCGGGAGGGCGCCGGGGGCGGCCGACACTACATTTCCCAGCAGCCCCCCGCGCGGGGAGGGGCGTCTCCCGGGGCTCAGCGCCTCCTGCCCGTCAACTCCGGCCTGGAGGGGGCGGGCGCGAGGGAGGCCCCTGCTCGCCGCTGGTTGGCTGGCCCCGCCTGCCAATCGGAGGGAGGGGCCGCTGGGCAGCAGGCGAGGCCGCCCGCCAGCTGATCAGAGGCAGCCGCCGCCGCCGCGAGAGCCGGTGAGTGGCGAAGCCTGGACGGGGGAGCGGGACCCCCGCCCAGACCCCGCGCGCCCCCCACCCAGACCCCCGCGGGGTAGCCGCCGCCGCCGCGGGGTGGAGGGCGGACTCCCGGGGCCCCACCGGGGCGGGGTAGGGGCGCCCTGGGGTGCTTCGGGGCTCCCCTCCTGGCGTGGCGGGGGTCCTCCCCCTCGGACCCCCGGCGCGTCCTCCCCCCGGCGCCGCCACCCGCGGTGCCTGCCCTGCTCGCCACGCGCGGGGTTGCCACGAGCAGCGGGGCCGAGCCCGGGGCCGTCGGGCGCGGCTTATGCAACCAGAGGCCGCCGGTAGGGTTTCAGTGGGTGGCGACCTGCTGCCCGCCCGAGGTGACCTTCCCCTGGGCTCCGGCGCCGGGCCCCGCGGAGGAAGGAAGCCCCGCGGAGCGGCCGTCTCTCTGGGGAGGGAGCGAGGGGGGCGCGGCTGGTGGGGGGCCCCCCCAGGGCGCGGGGCGCCTCACCCTCGGGGCCCCGAGCAGGAGCGTCCTCCCAGGGGGTGGCCCGCCCGCCCGCCCGCCGCCTCCCCCCTTGCTCGGCTCCAGGGCGCCCCAGCCCCACGGACGCAGGGCCCCCCCCCCCACCGTCGGAGCCGGGGCCCCCTCCTTGGGCGCTGCTGATTCATGCCGCCTCCTCCCAGCCCCGGCCGGCGAGCCGACGGGCCGGCAGGAGGGGGTGGAGCCGGCCTTTGGGCCGAAGTTCAGCGCCGGGTGGGGCGGGGAGGGGGGCCGCCTCCGCCGGGCGGGCCGAATGGCATCATCCGGAGCCAGCGCGCCTGGAACGGCCCGGGACTGCCCTCCACTTGGGGCTTGCCCTCCACTTGGGGCTTGCCCTGCCCGGGGTGGGGGGTTGGGATCGGGAGGCAGAGCGGCTGCCTGCAGGGATGAGTCACCGCCCAGCCTCGCTGGCGGAAGCGTCTGGCTCGGTGGGGTGTGGTGGGGGGGGTTCTCCACTTCTCTCTTAAAACGAGACTTCTAGGTCGGCCTTGGGCCTGACCCGGCAGCAGGGCTGTCCACTGGGCCTGCTGGGCTCTGGCTGGCAGCAGGCCCCTGCCGCCCGGTGGCCCCTCTCCCTTTGGGTCCAGGCTCTCTTCTCCTTCTGCCGCCGGGCTCCGGCTCCTGACTCCTGGCTCCCCTCTTCTCTGCAGCCTCCGATCCTGCGCTGGGCCCGCTTACCCTCTGGCTACCCTGCAGCAGTTCTTCAGTGGCACGCTTTAAGTCCCCTCTAGTAGCTAAAGCTGCCAGTTGAAGAACTGTTGACCGTAGCCGCTGTCTGCCTGGGCTTCCGACCGATGCCACTGGACTCTGTGCGGCAGCAGCATGCAGGTAAGCTGGGCGCCGCCTCTGCTCTGGCTGGGAGGGGGGGGTCCTACTCCTTGGATGGGGGGTCGGGCATTTCCCGGCCTCAGCCCCGTGGCTCAGGAGGGCCGGATGTCCATGGATCTGGGCCAAGGGGGGGCAGCCCATGAAGCCAGACCCAAACCCCTCTCAGGGGGTGGCTCTGACCCCGAGTAGCCCTGCAGGGCTGAGGAGCCGCAGTGGAAACCTCCTCCTCCTCCTCCTCCTCCTGCTGGGATCCTCCGTGTGGCTTCCGGGCTTGCCTGGGTAGCCATTCCAGGGGGGGATGGACCACGGGAAGCGGCCTCCAACTGAGTCAGGCCCTTGGTCCGTCCAGCTCAGCATTGTCTTCCCAGACTGGCAGCGGCTTCTCCGAGGCTGCAGGCCGGAGTCTCTCTCTTAGCCTTATCTTGGAGATGCTGCCGGGGAGGGGGCTGGAGACCTTCTTCTGTGTGCATTCCTCTTCCACCGAGCCATGGCCACACCGCCCCCCCCCCCCGCCCCCCACAAAGGGGATATCTTGCAGTGCTCATATAGTCACGTGGACAGTGGGCCGAAAGGCCTGCAAGGACTAGAAGGTGGGATGTGCATGTCAACGGCAGCTGCTGCCGACTGAGTCTGACCCCTGGTGGGTCTGCCTCAGGATTGCCCACTCTGACTGGCAGCAGCCACTCCAGGGTTTCGGGCAGGAGCGTCCCCCAGCCCTACCTGGAGGTGCTGCCAGGGGGTGAACCTGGGACCCCCTGCGTGCCCAGCAGAGGCCTCTCGGCCACTGAGATGCCGGCTCGCCATTCGGACAGAACGGCCTTCTGGTGTCTGAGCTCTTTGACTCAGGGAGGGATCTGCGGGGAGGGGGGCAGCTTCCATGGGGCTGGAGCTGTGGGGCAGAGCCTCTGCTGGGCACGATCCCCGGCAACCTTTCCTGCAGGGCTGGGAGAGACCCCCGCCGGGGTCGAGGGTCTGACTGGGTAGGAGGCACCTTCTTGTGTCCCACCCTCTCTGCTGCAGCTCCCTTGTGGGCCCCCGGATGTCGCCTCTTTCCCTCCAGCCCTGGAGGGTGTGGGGTGGGGGGCACGGAGAGGAGGGCAGCCCCCTGCAAGAGGGGCTAGAAGGCCCTGGAGGGCTGCTGGAATGGGGAGGAGGGGGCTTTTCTGTCGGGCCACCCCGTTGCTCGCCTGCGGTGGCCCTAAACAGATCTCTTGCCTCTTCCGCTTAGGGCTGTGCCCCCTGGATGAAGACCCTGCTCAGCCTGCGTGGAGAAGAGTGGGGGGGTGCGCCTTCCCCTCCCACCCCCTGCATGATTCCCACACCCCGCCCGGGCAGAAAGGAGGCCAGCTTGGTTCTGGCGGGGACCTGGGGGGGGCCGAGGAAGCTGCTGCCTGCTGAGTCAGACCCTCGGTCCCTCTCGCTCAGGATTCCCTGCACTGACTGGCAGCGTTTCTCCCGGTGGGAGTCTTTCCCAGCCCTGCCCGGAGATGCTGCTGGGGACCGGACCTCAGACCTCCTGCATGCTCTGCCTCTGGGCCCCAGCCGGAAGAGGGAAAGGGCAAAGGAGTCCAGATGTCCAGACATTATTGAGGGGGTCCGGGCCACTCAAGGTGGGGGGGGGGTTGGAGCTGAGGCGGGGGCGCCCTCTGCTGGCGAAGAGCGGCACTGCGGTGCTTTGCCCTGGGAAATTCCCGGCTTTCCTGGGACTCCCACTTAGAGCCAAATGGGGAGAACTGGGTCGTTCCCCACACCCACCCACCCCCACCCACCCCCCTGCAGTTGTAGGCTCTGGGTTAGAATTGCACACCCCCTCCCAGCCGCCTAAGAGCCTTCAGAGGGAGGGGAGGGGGTCGGCCAAGCGGACGCCAACCCCACCGCCTGGCCGGACGCCTTCCTTCGCCTTTCCCTTCTTTAGGAGAAGAGATCCTCCAAGGGGGCCCCCCCCCAAGTTGAAGCCCGGATTTGGGTCTCCCCACCTCAGCTGGAAGAGGCTCTCGAGGCAAGAAGGCACGCAAGCGGAGTGACTCTTGCCGGTTCAAGGCTCGAGGTGGGGGCCGGTTTGACAGAGCTGTGGGGGCCACTCCGGGCAAAGCAGGGGGGCACGCCTTCGTGAAGAACACCGGGGCAGCCCGGCGGGGTCAGGCCCAAGGAGGACCCCCCAGTGGCGCCCCCCCCACACCAGACGACTCTCTGCGCCCTCCAAGCCCCACGGCCCTTAAGAGGAGGCTGCCAGACCCAGTCGGCTTTCTACTGCTTTATTTCAGTGGGGCACGGAGGCGGCATCCCTCCCGGGCACGTCGGGGCTACGCCGGTGCCCTGCGGCATCTTCCCCGGCATCTCCCTGCAAAGAAACGCGAGGCCTGGTCACGGGGAAGCGGCCGCCGCCGTCCGAGAGGCCCGAGCCCTGGTGGGAGGTGCGGGGTGGGGTGGGGTGGTCTCTCTCTCGGCAAAAGAGGGGCTCTTACTCTGCCTCTTGCTTGGAGATCCTTCTCCCAGAGTAGAGGATTTCTGCCACCACGGCTACCATGGGGTCAAAGTGCAGGCTGGCCACGGCGGTCACCCAGCCGTCCCTGTAGCGGAAGAGAGGGTGGGGTGGGGGGGGGAGCGTTCCACGGGGGAGGTGCCCAGACGTGGCTGACTACAACTCCCAGCATCCCCAGCCACAGCGGCCAATAGCCGGGTCCCTTTCCTGGTCCTGCCGCTCTTCTCCCCCTCGAGCCCCAGAAGGGACGCCCAGGCAGAGGGGCCCGGGGGGGGGGGGCCTTCGGTAGGCCACGTCTCCCCCCTCTCCTCTCTCTCCCCCGCCCCCAGCGTGGCTCTCGGAAGCCTCCTCGGCGGGAAGGTTAGCCACGAAGAGCCTGGACCCGAGTTCGGTTTCACATTTCACCGACCGCGGTCCTTGAAAGCAAATCCCGGAGGGCTCCTTAGGGGGCCAGGGTCTGCCTGTGTGGGGCTGGGGGGCGGGGGTTGAATCCTCGGCTCGCGCTCTATGGTCCTGCCCACATGCCAGAGAGGTCCGGGCTCAGCTAAGCCCCCCATCGCTGTCGAAACGTCCAGGGGGCCCTTGGCTGCTTCCTACTTGCAAATGTCATCGCCTTGACTGTAGTGACGCCATTTCTTTCAACGGTGCAAAACATGGTTTTGCTGTCTGCAAGCGATGACCGGACTTGGCGGGGTTGGCGTTATTTTAAGCTTAAAGTGTCCGAGGATTGCTGGGCATCTATTGCTGCTGCTGCTGCTGCTGTTTTTCTGGTTAGGGACTGTATTTTTTAAAATAACCGCATCTGATGCCTCTGACCACCCTGGATTGCAAAATAAAGTCTTAAATCTGATGGGAGGGAAGGTCTGGACTCACTTGATGTAAAAGATGAGGAACTTCTTCTGGCTCAGATCCCCCTTCAGGACCGTTTCTGTGTAGCCGACCCCACAGCCTAGGAGGGAAGACGGGTGGGTTGCCCAAAGGGCTTGTAGGGAGGGGGGGGGCTGCAGGCTCAGAGCACCAGACCCAGCCCTTAAGAAGCGGCTGTCTGAGTCAGACAGAGCCGGGTTCGTTGAGTCCAGAGCCTCGTCTACCCAGACTGGCAGCAGCGGCTTCTCCCAGGCTTCAGGCAGGGGTCTCTCCCAGCCCTACCTGGAGACGCTGCCGAGGAGGGGACCCGGGCCCTCTTGCAGCCCCCACCCACCCAAATGCAACCCAGGGCAGACCCTGCATGGCGAAAGGGGCCCCTGCAGGCCTGCCACACCCCAGGACGGGCTGAGCTTTCAGAGGGGTCCTAGCCCCCCATGCCCTGGCCAGCCGGCCCTCTTGGCAAGCCAGGCGTGTGGCCCGTGGGCTACAGGAAGCAGTTACCTACCCGGATGGGTGGAGGGAGCGGCGGCGGCGGCGGCTGCTTCCGGGACCCCGCTCCTCCCCTCCCCACCCGCCCCGTATTACCTGCGTATCGGATGGACTCCTTCCGCAAGCGGGTCCAGAAAAAAGGCACCGTCGACAGCTCCGTCTTCTGCTGCAGGATGTTCATCGCGGCCACGTGACCTGCCCAGGGATCAGAAGTTCCCCCAAGTTTTGGACTACAACTCCCATCAACCCTGGCAGGGGGGTGATGGGAGCTGTAGTCCAGCCGCATCTGCCGGGGACCCAAGCTTGGAGAGCCCATCCACCCACCCCTGGCTTGAGGGGGGTCTCCTTGGCGTGCGTCTTGCTTTCACCTAGAACAGCCCCACCGGGCCTGAGCTCAAAAACTGGTGGTGGCTTTTTCCTAGAGACCGAAAGACTCCTGGTTGCCCTGAGCCGGCAAATGGCCCGCAAAACACAAAACGGGCAACCAGTCCAGCAGAAGCGGTCCAGGCATTCTGCTTTCAGTGGCAGGGTTCATAGAGTTCCCTGGTGGGGTGTGTGTGTGTGTGTGGGGTGGTGCATGCATGTTTTGTAGCAGAAAACCAAAACAAATGCAAACTACCGAACGCGAGGGAAAATATTTATTGGGCACGCTTCCATGTATCCGGAAACCGACAGAAGGGAGTTGGAGGGCAATGGAGCAGAGAGGCCGTTTCTGGACCAACCCTGTCGAAAATGGGTGCCTAGGAAGCAGCCGCCTGAGTCAGACCCTTGGTCCCTCTAGCTCAGTATGGTCTACTCAGACTGGCAGCAGCTGGCTGCAGGCAATTGAGCTGGCGTTCGCAAGCCGAGCTCTGCCACCGGCTGGGCTGGATTGCCACAGGAAACCCCGGGGTGGGTTTCTCCAAACGGGGGTCCCCAGAGGGTGTTGGACTACAGCTCCCCTGTTCCCCATCTTTGTGGCTGTGGATAATGGGAGTGGTAGTTCAGTGACATCCCCACAGAATCCCCAAAAGGCCTTAGATAAATGCATTAAGGATGTGAATCAATAGACAAGACAATTGTGTGCTGATGCTTTGGAAATGGTGGGGGTTTTTTGGAGCCTGTTGGGGATTTTGTGTTTCAAGAGTGACTCCAACAGTCACGCTTTGCTTTGTGTAGTTGGGTTGACCTCTCCTTGTGGGAGACACCAGCTCAACAGCAGGTGGGGGGGCTGGGGATGATGGGAGTTGTAGTCCTCCCGCTGAGGACTCCAAGCTTGAGAACTCTGGATTTAAAAGAAAGGAAGGAAGGCTCCCAAGAGGGGTTCCTACCATGTGCCTGAGCAACCTGCCAGTGAGCGATGGAGGCGTGTTTCCCGCCCAGCAGAGCCACCGGGAAGGAGGCCACGTCCCCAGCCGCGAAGACGGAAGCCACGTTGGTCTGCATGAACTGCGGGGGGGGAGAAGGCCAGAGCGGTCAGAGGAAGGGCCCCGTCCGGCGAGGGCCCTCGGATCACGGCCGCCGCCTCCCTGCCGGGCCCAACTTACCCGGTCGACCAGGATGGCGCCGCTGCGGTCCATCGCGATGGCCGTGCCCTGCAGGAAGCCGGAGTTGGGGGTGACGCCTGCCGGGACGGAGGAGGAGAAGGGGGGCGTGAGGGAGAGATGGGGCGGCCCCTCGACTGGTAGGCTTTGGACAAGGTTTGCTTGCCCGGCCACCTTCCCCCGGGTAGCTGATCTCCTGCCCGGAGGGTGGACAGGCTTGGGAACAGACTGAGGAGCTGCTTCCAACCCGAGTCAGACCCTGGGCCCAGCGGGCTGAGGACGGTCTACACGGACAGGCAGCAATTTCTCCCCCCAAGTTCCAGGCAGGGGGTCTTTCCCCCCGCAGGCCTCCCTGGAGAGGCTGCCAGGGGCCCGAAACTGGGGCCCTCTTCACGCAAAGCAGAGCCTCCTGCCGCTGAGCGACGGCCCCTCGGCCCACCCCTGCTTCCGTGGCCGGGTCAGGAGAGAACTCCCTGCTCCGAAAAGGGAGCGCGCCGAGGTCTCTGCAGCAGCAGCAGGGCCCGGAGCAGCCGGGAAGCGTCCGGTGCTGGGGACCCGGCTTCGCACCGCCTCTCGGGGGGGGCCCTCCACTCACCTATCCCGAGCACCACCACGTCCGCCGGAATCGTTTGCCCATCGGACAGGATGGCCTGCGTGACCTGAAGGGGATGCAAGAGCTGAGACCGACTGCAGCTGTCTGTTCCTCCTCCTGACTCCACCGCACCGCAGGTTGGGCCGAGGAAGCGGCTGCCTGCTGAGTCAGACCTTTGGCCCATCGAGCTCCGTCTTGTCCGCTCTGACTGGCAGCAGCTTTTCCCAGGTGGCAGGCAGGGGGGCTTCATGCCGCCCTAGCCACCTTAATGGCACCATGGAGGGAGGGATCCTGGTGCCTTCTTCAGGCGAAGCAGAGGCTCCGCCCCCTGAACAAGAGCCCCATCCTCTTAAGGGGAATCTCTTCCAGCGCTCAGCGGGGGTGCCCATCCAAATGCAAACCAGGGCAGCCCCTGCTTAGCCCCGGCGCCCCGGCTCTCCTCCCCAAGCAAGCGTCTTGCCTATTTCCTCGCTGGGAGGCAGCCGGGAGTGTACAGCTAGGAAGGGGTGGGGGGGGGACTCTACAGACCTTCCCGGCCTCTCCGTGCAGCTCGACCACCTCCGTCTTCATGTGGAAATGGACCTTCTGCGCTTGGAGCATCTGCACGGAGGAGGAGAGAAGGCGGCGGCACGTTGGGAGGTCCCCTCTCTCCGCCTTCTCACTGCAAGGAACTGCCCCAGCATCCCTGCCCAGCCTCTGCTGGGAAACCTCCAGCAAAGGAGAGCCCGCCACTGCATGAGGCGGGCTGTTCCGCTGGCCCGCAGCTCTCACAGTCAGGAAACTCTTGCCAGGACCTGCCTCCACTGAGTTGGGATCCTGCATCCTGAGTGCAAGCCAACGCCAGCGTCCCCAGATGCATCAGCCAGGGCCCCTCCCCACCCCACGGAGGGCTCCCCACCTTCATGGCCACGCCTCCGACCTGGTCACCGAGGGCGCCGTGATAGGGGCATTCGGCCCTCTCCACCACCTGGATGGAAGCCGCTTTGTCGGATAAGCTGGCAGCCACCTCCATGCCTGCAGGGAGGAAAGGAGCCGCTGCTGCTCTTAGGAACCCCAGAAACTCCCTTCTGCCGAGTCAGACCCTTGGTCCATCGAGCTCAGGGGTGCCAACCCTGACTGGCAGCAGCAAAGACAGCCCTGCCTCTTCCCTCCCCGACCCCACCCTTTGCCCTGGCAAGAGGCTCAGGCCAGGCCCCAAAGGAGTGGTTCGCTTAGCCCTGCCCTCCCCTCGAGCAGAAGGCTGCCAGTTCGAATCCCCGCTGGTACGATTCCGGGCAGCAGCGATCTAGGAAGCTGCTGAAAGGCATCATCATCTCATAGTGTGTGGGAGGAGGCCACGGTCAACCCCTCCTGTATTCTTCTACCAAAGAAAACCACGGGGCTCTTCTGTGGGCGCCAGGAGTCGAAACCGACTGGACGGCACCCTCGACTTCACTCCTGCCCGGAGGGTCTCCTACCGATGAAGGATGCTCCCACGATCAGCACCTTCTTGCCGGTTGCCAGCTGCAGGATCTTCTCGGCGTCTTCGGGGGTGAGGAGGGTGCACACGTTCTGCAGGTTGGCGCCCGGGCACTGCAGCTGCCTAGGGCTGAGCGAGACGGGCCGTTGGCAAGGCTGGGGGTCGGGGGTAGGAGGGAAGACGCCGGGAGGGGAGTGTATGCTCCGTGGGGCAGAGAGCTCAGGGAGCCCAGGGCAGGGCTTCTCAGAGGCGGGTCCCCCCCAGATGGGTGCCTAATTTGCATATCATGTAAATTGGCTTGACATTATTATTATTTATTTAGCAGAAGAGTGACTGCACACTTTGCTCCAGAATTCTGCTTTTTCCAGGGCTGGAGCTCAGCTTTTTCCTTTATAAAATGAAATCTGGAATCTGGGTGAATCCAAGTGGGCTAAGCCGTCTGGGTGAGAGGCTTAAAATCCGGGTGAAACCTGGAATTTCAGGGGGCATGGCCACTCTACCCCCAGAGGCCCTACCCCTGAGCTCTGGCCCCATCCCCTAGGAAGCTGCTGCCTGCTGAGTCCGACGCTTGGTCCAATCTAGACTGTTATCTACACAGACTGGCAGCAGCTTCCCTAAGGATTCAGGCGGGAGTCTCTTCCCAGCCCTGCCAGGGAGTGAACCTGGGGCCTCCTGCATGCAAAGCAGAGGCTCTATCACCACTGAGCCACACTCCCATCTCCCCCCAGGCTCAACTTTGCCCCCCAGCCCAGCTGTTTCTGGACTGCAACCCCCACAACCCCCAGGCACAGTAGCCCAAGGCCAGGGATGATGGGAGTTGTAGGCCAGCAGCTGCAGGAGGGCCGGAGTGGAGCAGCCCAGCCCGAAGTGAGGGGTCTACCTTGGACGGAGCTGGCCGGTGTCGTCGTCTTCCTGCTGCTGCTGCTTACCTGCTGCCCGTAGCAATGAGCAAACTGCTGTAATCCTGGCAGGTCCCGTCGCTGAACTGGGCCGTCTTGCCCACCGTGTCGACGGAGACCACCTGCAGCCAGACCGAGAGAGGCGTGGTGGCCCTTTTTGCCCACCATTCGCTGCGTGCCCTCTAGCTCAGGACTGTCTGCACTGACAGGCAGCAGCTCTCCAGGGCAGGAATTCCGCCCCACCTGGAGAGGCTGCCACCTGGGATTGAACCTGGGCCCCTTCTGCAGACCACCGGATGCCCTTCCACTGAGTCAGACCCTTGGTCCACCCAGCTCAGGACCATCCACACTGACTGGCAGCAGGCTCTCCGAGGTTTCAGGGCTGAGTCTTTTCCCGCCCTACCTGGAGGGAACTTGGATGCTCTTCCCAGAGTGGCCCCATTATCCCCTCGGGGGGAATCTCTTGCAGGGCTCACACATCAAGTCTCCCTTTCCTATGCAACCAGGGCGGACCCTGCTTAGCCAAGGGGACAAGCCGTGCTTGCGACCACAAGAAGACCAGCTCTCGTCCCCTGGGTTCGAATCCTCACCCGACCACAGCACTCCGTCCCGGGACTAGCTTCTGCCTAGTCTACGTTGCTGGTGGGTTGAGGGTCCATGGCGGGAGGGCTCAGGGGCACCACTCCGAGCTCTTGGGAAGGACGGTGGGGTAAAAAGGCCGACTCCTGGCCGGTCCCCACCACCGTATCCGTCCCGGGGCCCCTTCCTCGGGGCCGGGGGCTGAGCTTTGCCCACCGGCTCAGTTCCCACCACTTGCCTCCTTCTGCTTCCAGATTTCGAGGTTGTACTCGTCCAGGAAACTCTGCGGCCTCAAGGTGATGCTCTCCGCCGTGGCCTCCATCTCCTGCAAGAGACCAAGAGGCCCGTTTCGATTCACGCCCGGGAAAGGAAGCGCAGCCCTGAGATGGGTGGGTGGGTGGGTGGCGGGAGTGGGGAGGGCTCCGAGTCTCGGGTCGTCGCTGCGCGTATCGTCTCGCGACTCGGGGCCTCCCCACACAGACCTTGCTCAGCTTGGTCCTGTCGTAGGGCAAGGCGTTCTCTCTGGTCACCATCAGGACCCGGCCCGTGAAGCCCTGCTGGCGCAGCGTTTCGGCGCAGGTCAGCGCCGCCGGTCCTAGGAGGGAGAGGCGAGCGCTTCGTCAGCCCCGCCGCTCTGCCAGCCCAGCGGCCGCCCAAAGAGGAGCGCCACTCACCTGCCCCCAGGATCAGGACCGTCTGGCTGTTGAGCGGGTTGCGCTGGCTCATGGGGGCCACCCTGTGGCTGCTTTCAAGGTCCTGGTGGAGGGAAACGGGGGGGGGGAGAGGGAGATCCTGAGGCTGGGGCTGAGAGCCTCTCACCCAGGGCCAGCTCTGGCCTTGGTGGGGAATATCCTGCAGCCCTCACGGGTCGGGTCCCCTCCAAATGCAAACCAGGGCAGACCCTGCTTGGCAAAGGGGGCCATTCACGCTCGCTACCGCCAGCCCTGCCCTCTTCCCTCTAGAAGGTAGCACAGTCAGCCGTGAAAGGGGCCCTACCTTCATCTTGGCACTGACATACACCTTCCCGTCATTTATCAGCACCTGTAAGAAGCAAACCGTTCAGCCCAGAGCGTTTCAGAGGATACTCTTTCCCCAGGACACTTCTTTGGTTTTCTTCTGGCTTTCCTCCGTTTCTGCTTGCCAGCTTTTACCAGGCGCAAGAAACCCAGTCCCTGAGCTCCGTGGGCTGACACAATGATGCCATTAGGCACAGTTCTGCCATGATGCCATGATTGTGCAATTAGGAAATTAAAATGAACAAATCTTAAAATGAGCTGTGAATGTTGCTTGTATTTTGCATTTTATTTTTACCTTTTTTGGGGTCTTCTATGACATAATGTGTTATGTGCTTTTATTGTAGGTATTCTCTGTCGTGAGACACCCAGACAACAATTTGTTATGGGGTGGCTAACAAATAAAGTTTATTATTATTATTATTACTCCTCCTCCTCCTCCTATGCTCCCACCCAGACCAAATGTTTCTCTGTGTCTCCCCTAGGCAGGGTGCCGCTTCCAGCCCATTGCCGCCCATGAGGGTGTTTCTGCCCCCTTTCCAGCGTTAGAAGGACTCCCTGCAAAAGTACAGGCGACTGCAGGTGCAACAAAGGTCAGAGAGGTGGAGAGGAGGGCAGTTGGGGTTGTGCTCACCTTGAACGTGCGGAGGCAGTCCAGTGTGGGGTATTCCTCGATATCGCCAGTGTGGGTGCTAAAGCAGGCTCCATGCCAGGGGCAGCGCACCCTCCCATGTACCATATAGCCTGAAATGCAGGAGACTCAAGACACACGTCGGACACAGAAAGCTAGTGTGGTCTAGTGGTTCGAGTTTTTGAAATGGAGACTACATGTGAGCACTGCAAGAGCTGCATTGCATGCAGGAGGTCCCGGATTCTCCATCTCCAGTTAGGGCTGGGAGAGACTGCTACCGCCTGCAGCCTTGGAGTACAGGAACACAGGAAGCTGCCTACCGAGTCAGACCCTGGGTCCATCTAGCTCAGTATTGTCTTCACAGACTGGCAGCGGCTTCTCCAAGGTTGCAGGCAGGAGTCTCTCTCCACTCAGTCTGGAGATGGTGCCAGGGAGGGCACTGGGAACCTTCTGCATGCACGCCGGCAGATACTCTTCCACTGAGCAATGGCCCCATCCCCTCAGGGGAATATCTCACAGTACTCAAGCGTATAGTCTCCCATTCAAACACAAACCAGGGCAGACCCTGCTTAGCAAAGAGGACAATTCATGCTGGCTACCACAGGACCAGCTCTCAGCAGGCCACAGCCAGTCAGTGTAGACAAGACTAAACTAGATGGACCAATGGTCTGATGCGGTACATTTTGCATAATCTAATACTGGAGTCCCCATCACCCCCTGCCGCAAGCTGTTGCAGCAGCGGGTGATGGGCATTGTAGTCCAACATCCGACCAACCCTTGATCAAACGCCATACGATGTTTGCACGACTTGGGAGCTTTTCTGAGCTTCACAGCTGGGCTGTTAGAATCCAACTTCTGTTGTCCTTGGGAACAGCCTGCTTTGTGGCTGGCTGCCGTTTTCAAAGCCCTGCTGCTCCCGGCTTACCCTTGCTGAGTGGTCCTCCGGCGTGAGGACACTTGTGCCCCAGAGCTCTGAACTGCAAGCGGTCCCTCACCAGCAGCACCGGGTGGCCACCGACCTGCACTTCCCGCATCCTGCAAACAGGAGAAATATTGGCCACCGGTACCATCTCGGGGGACACGGCTCGGTTTCTGGCAGCGTCTACCTCTCCCGAGGTGGAAACACGGCGATGGCATTGTGGCACTTCCAGCTTCCTCTGTGCTCTCACCCCCTCCTTCATCCCTTCCCCAAACAATTAGGATCCAACGGCAGTCATTTCGGCACAGAGGAAAGGGCCGGGGTCGGGGCCCTCCTGAACAAATTGTGCTTGTTCCCTGGAGTGATTTGGGGAGGAGGTTCCTGCCACTTCTCACCGCCACCCCTCCGACAACACGGGTGCAATTTGATGGCCTAGATTCTCGGATTCACACAGATCCAGGAATGCTTGGCCAATGCTTGCTTTCCAGGGATGCTTGGCCTCCAAGTCCTTTTCCAGATAACCTGCCTCTCAACTCCCCACTTCCTCGGAGGCAGCCCTGAGATCTGGAGGTGGGACACGAAGCCCACAGACCCCCCCCCCCAGAGGCTGCACCCGCAACACTCACTCTCCATCACGCATCTCGTCCTCCTGGCAGACCGGCTGCGTAATGATGGTGTCTCCGCCTTCCATGTCTCCCAGCTGCAGCCTAAAAGGTACAAAGAAGGTCAGGTAGGCGGCCTTTCCATCAGGGGCGGCCCTTCACGGGGCGAGGCGAGGCGAGGCAGTGCCCTCGGGCGGCCGATTCTCGGGGTGGCAAAACCACCCTCAGAACCACGGTCAGGGACAGCTCTGACCCTTGCAAGGAGCACCACTCCCTCCACTACCCCAGAACCAAACAGCAGACGCCAGCATTTATTTATTTATCCCTCTTATTTATGTATTATTTCTCTCTGCAAACCGCTTGGAAACTCTCTTTTTTGTTGTTGTTGAAAAGTGGTACATAATCCTTTGTTGTGGTTGCTAGTACAGTCTCTTCCAGCCTCCCAGCAGCCAGGCCACAGCCCCTTCACTTCTGGGTGGGACCAGTGGGGGGGGCGGAGCGGAGGGGGGGGAGAATGCAGAACAACCCCCCTCTTTGCAGATTTCAGCCGGCCTATCCAGGAAACCCAATTAACTCTTCCAAAACAAGCAGCAGCAGCAGCAAATATTTATATACCGCTTTGCAACAAAAGTTTCCAAGTGGTTTCCACAGGGAAATAATCAATCAATCCTGTGTGCAGAGGGTTGCAGGACTATCTCCCCTCTAGCTGTAAACTGGCCTGGTCCTGACCCCTCTCCCCACCCGGCCAGTCTTTCCTGCCCCAGGGTCTGGGGCAGGAAGAGGAGGAAACCCCTTTGAGGCCTGGCTGAGACCTGGCTGATAGCACCATCGTCTGCTGCCAGAGGTGACCCTGTTCCCGGGGCTAATCTCAAGCAGGCCTGCTCAACGTTGACCCCGCCTCCAGTTGTTTTTGGACTACAACTCCCATAATCCCCAACCACACTGGCCAATAGCCAGGGATTACGGGAGTTGTAGGCCAACATCTGCAGGGAGGCCGAAGTTGAGCAGCCCTGCTCTAAAGCAAAGGGTTCTCAAATTTTGGCCTCCAGATGTCCTTGGACTACAACTCCCATCAACCCCCCCACCACAATAGCTAGTCATCCTTGCTGGGGGCGATGGGAGTTGTAGTCCAGCAACATCTGTGGGCCCAAGTTTGAGAAGCCCTGATCTAATTAATCCCTTGGCGGGGGCGGCGGGGGGGGGGGAGAAGCCGGATATATATTTCTGAATAAACACACACATTACAATATCTACATCTCGATCTAGAAGGTGCCGTTTTTGCACAGAGACCTCTCACCCTCTTTGCTCTAGAAGCAAAGGAGCCCCCAGATCTCTCTGACTCTGTGGGGAAAGGATTCTGGACATAGTCTAAAAGCACCACCCCAACATCTGAAGCAAGGCCCCAACATCTGGGGCTCCTTCGTTCAGAGAAAAGGCGACGAATGGGAGACCTGATCGAGGTTTCTAAAATCATGCCTGGTGTGGAGAGAGAGGAGGAGGAGAGATTTCCCTCCCTCCCTCACAACACTAGAACCAGGGGTACCGAGGAAGCTGCTGTATACTGAGTCAGACCCTTGGTCTCTCTAGCTCAGGAGTGTTTTCACAGACTGGCAGCGGCTTCTCCAAGCTTGCAGGCAGGAATCTCTCTCGGCCCCATCTTGGAGATGCTGCCAGGGAGGGAACCTGGAACCTTCTGCTCTTACCAAAGAGGCTCCATCCCCTGAGGGGAATATCTTGCAGTGCTCAGACACTCCTAGTCTCCTCCCCTTCATATGCAACCCTGCTTAGCTACGGGGACGAGTCATGCTTGCTACCACAAGCACAGCAATCCTCTCCTCGCCAGGGGCCATCCCACGAAACTGAAGGCCAGGAAATTTAGTCCTTCCGACGAAAGGAAGGACTTTTTCACACACCGTGCAGAACTAATCTGTGGAATTCTCTGCCCCAGGCTGTGGTGGCGGCTGCCAGCTGGGATGGCTTTAAGCAGGGCTTAAAGCAGCCTCTCGGTGGCTACAGTCCTGATGCTATGGGCTACCTCCAGGCGCAGAGGCAGGGAGCCTCCGAATCCCTGTTCCGGAGCAGGAAGGGAGCCGAAGAAGGGGCCTGCCCTCAATTCTTGTTTGTGGGGAACCGGTTGCTGAACAAGGTCGGCCCCCGGCCTGACCCCGCAGGGCTGTTTTTGCACTCTTGAGGCCGTTTGTTGAAAAGGGACGTCTAAACACGCAGGCCGCAGTAGCAGAAAGACCCCAATCCCAGCCACGTCCTGCCTGTGTGGGGCTGGCCGGGATTGTGGGGGGCCAGTGGCCAAGGGAGCCGGCAGCCCTCAACCCACTTGGCAAAGAGCCCCGATGCTCAGCGCACGGTTGTGCCTCCCCTGCCGGGGATACTCACCCGGCACCGACCTCGGCCGTGTCCCGGCACAGGAACTCCCTCCCTGGCCGCTCCGTCTCTCTCGCCCTCCCGGAGCCCGTCTGGGTCTGGCCCTCCCAGCTGGCACCACCCCGACTCCTCTCCCGGCAGCGCCTCCCGCGCTCCTGCGGCTCGCCCACTGGATGCGCTCCTCGTAAACCCCGCTGGGAGGCCTGTTGGGACGGGTACGGCAGCGGCTTCGTCACAGGCACGCCCGGCCGGAGGAGGACGACAACGGGAGGGGGGTGTGTGCAATCTGGCCGCCTCCAAGAGTCATGCACACCCCCCCACACACCCCTCTGCTGAGCCAGTGAGCAGGGGGCTGAGGTGGGGCTGCAAGTCACAAGGACAGCTTTGTTGGGTCACTCAGCTGGTGGAATTGGGGGGGGGGTGGACTCCAGAACAACTAGTTGCAGGGGGGGGCAGCAAAGGGGTGTCCGAGCACACGATGGGCAGGGGGACCGAGGGTTTTGCTATTCCTTAAATCAGCCCCCCTCCTCCTCCAGTTTTGGGGGTGTCTGATCATGCTTTGGCCTCCCCAGCTGTTTTTGGACTACAACTCCCATCATCCCCAGCCGCCGGGGCCAGGGATGAGGAGGGTTGTGAGCCAACCCCTGCAGCCCGGCCTGAAACACTTCCAGGGTTCCGGTGGCGAATTCTGTTCGCTGATCGGCCATCGGGGAGGAGGCTTGCTTGACCGTTCCCAACTGGCCAGCGTCCTCACCGAAAACCCCGTCTTTTGGGCGGCGGGCCCAACCGGCTCTCCAGCCCCAGCGGGAGATTCCGCGCTTGAAATTCTGCGTTTGGGATTGGGGGCTTGTTCGGCGGGGCCGAGGTGGATGCACCTCTGCGGCTTGCAGCACCCGCAACCACCCAAGGGCCTCTTTCCTCATCACGAGGCAATGAACGAGTCAGCAAAGGGAAAGGAGGCTCCGTCCCCGAGGAAGAAGCACCCACAGGGCTGGATTCTCCCCTGAAGGGAAGTGAGTGCCAATCGGCACATCTGGCGTTGTGATCCGCTGAAGAGCAGCCCTGCGGCTGGGTCAGGCCCAAGAAGGCCTATCCGGTCCAGCCTGCTGTTTCCCGAAGTGGCCCCCCCACCAGACGCCCCCTCTGGGGAGCAGCCCCCCACAGATGCAAGCAGCAAGGGCAGGCCCCCTCTCCCTCTCTCCTGCCACTGGGATTGGGAGGCATCGGGCCTCTGAGGCTGGAGGGGGCCCACAGCCATCCAGACAGGCCTGTGCTCCTCCGTGCATTTGTCTCAGCCCCTCTGAAAGCCATCCAAGCTGGTGGCCACCCCCACGTCCCGTGGCAGAGAGTTCCACAGATTAATGACATGCTGGGTGGAAATCTTTTGTTGGTCCTCACTTTCCTGGCCTGACCCCTGGTTCTAGGGTGGTGAGAGAGGCGGGGAGAAAGATTTCTCTCTGTCCACTCTCTCTACCCCGCGCACAACTGTCTACCCCTCTAACTGCTATAAGCCCTGCTAACTTATAGCAAAGAGACGCCTTTCAAAGGAGGGAGCCTCTTAGCAGGGGGAGAGCAACCGGCCCTCTCCATCCCCAGCACAACATCCCTCCAGTGCCTGCCTTCTGTTTCTTTTTAGACTGTGAGGGGGGGCCCATCTTATTTCGGTATGGTTTATTTTTCTCTGCAAACCGCCTTGAGAACTTGGGTTGAAGAGGGGTATATCAACATTTGCAATAGGATATCAATCTTCGTAAAAGTATCACGTCTCCCCTCAGTCGCCTCTTTTCCAGACGAAAGAGCCCCCGATGCTGTCGCCCAGCCTCATCAGCGGCTCCAGGCCCCTGCTCCCCTCTGGCTTGCCCCCTTCTGCCCCTTTCCCCGCTCTCCAGTTAGTTCTACACTGGCCGGCAGCAGCCTTCCCAGCCCGACCTACCTGGAGATGCTGCCCGCCTGGGACGGAACCTGGGACCCTCTGCAGGCCACGGAACTGCCCACCTTTTCCTGGGGCACTGAGCTTTTCCCAAGGCAGTGCAGGCAGCCCCGAGACCCATTTCTTTCCGGCGACCCCCACAACGGAGGGAGGAGAGAGCTGGTCTCCTGGCAGCAGCAAGCCTGACTGGCCCCCCTTTGCTAAGCAGGGTCTGCCCTGGTTGGCATTCGGATGGGAAACTAGAAACGACACACCTGCCCGCCCTGTAAGGTTGACCTCCAGGGGGATTGCCTGCCTGCCTGCCTGCCTGCCTGCCTGCAGAAAGCCCCAAGTCCCCTCCCTGGCCGCAGGGGTGGGAGCGAGGCTCCTGCTGCCTGCAACCTGGGAGGAGCCGCTGCCAGCCTGGGTGGGAGGACGACCCTCCTGCCCTGAGCCAGACGGACCAGGGCCCGACTCGGCAAGAGGCCGCTTCCTCCTCCTGCCTCCGCTGTTCCCGACCAGAGCGCGCGCCCGTCCAGCAGCTGAGCGCGCGCAGGCCCCGCCCGGGGGCCGGACAACCCAGGAGCCCCCCCCCCTCCCCTCGCCCTGGGGCTGGGCGTGCCGTGTCGCCATGGGGACGAGCAGGGCAGCCAATGGCGGGCGCCGGAGGCTCCAGCTGGCGGCCGCGCGCTCCGGGGAGGGAGGCGGGCGGGCGTGGGGCGCAGCAGGGCGAGCGAGCCGCGCCGACTCGGGCGGGCAGCAGCCTCGGGCCGCGCCGTCCGGGCGAGGATGGAGCTGCTGGTGGTGCTGGGCGGCTCGCTGGGCGCCTTCCGGCTGCTCAACGGCGGGCTGGAGCGCCTGGCGCCGCCGCCGCCCTGCGCGCAGCGCAACCGCTGGAAGTGGCGCAACATCTGGACCTCCTTCGCGCACAGCCTGCTCAGCGGCTCCTGGGCGCTGCTCGGGTGGGTCAGCGGGCGGGGGGGGGCGGCTGCGGGGTGGGGGGGCTGGCAGCTGGGGGGCCCGGGGGGCCGGGGCCGGGGCCCCCCCCGAGAGACTCACCCTCTCCTCCTTCTCCTCCTCCCGCCCCGTCGCCGCGGTAGCTTCTACCTCCACCCGCAGATGGCCGAAGACCTGATCGACTCGCACTTGCCCGGCGCGCACCGCCTGCTCGGAGTCTCCCTCGGTGAGTGGCGGCAGCGGATCCCCTCCCCTCCCCTCCCCGCCCCGCCCCACCCCACCCCACCCCACCCCTTCCCACCCCACCCCGCTTGCCCCGTCAGTCCTGCCCCCTGCAAGCCGCTGCCTACTGAGTCTGGCCCGCGCCGGTGGTGTCTGCACGGGCTGGCAGCATGAGGTTTCAGGTGGGGGGGGGTCTCCTCCTCTGCCGGTCCCCGGGGGTGTGCCAGGGGTTGAACCCGGGTGTGCCCCGAGCCTTCCCTAGAGGAGTGAGGTTAGCAGCGGCTTTCTGCAGAGTGGCAGGTGGTTCCGTATTTACTCGCTCTCCGGGGTTTCAGGCAGGAGCTTCTCCCGAGGCTGCCAGGGGCCGAAGCTGAGATGGCCCCATCCCCTGAGGGGAGGCTCTGGTACTACTGCTCACAGGCTGCGTCCCAGCCAAAGGAGAACCAAGGTGGGCCCTGCTTAGCAGAGGCGACCCTTCCGGACCAGCTCTCTCTGGCTGCTCGCCCCTCAGACGGAGGGGAGCCCAGAACTCCCATTGCAAAAGGGAGAGGCACAGCAGGGTCCACCTGGAAGCACTCTGTGTATGCTCCAAGGCATGCTTGCCCCCGCTTCGCTCTTGCCATACCCAAAGGCTGAGGCCTCTCAGGTGGCAGAGGGGTCCTGGGGATGAGCCCAGCAGAGAGGGAGGGTTGGGTCCGGCTCCATCCAGCAGCTGGCCTGTCGCACCCTCCGCTCTGGGAAGTGGGGCGCATTGCATGCAGCAGGTCCCGGGTTCCCTCCCTGGCAGCGTCTCCCGGTGTGCCTGGGAGAGACTCCTGCCCGAAACCCTGGAGAGCCGCTGCCAGTCAGAGCTGGCCATGCCGAGCGAGATGGACCAAGGGTCTGACTCAGCAGACGGCGGCTGCCTGTGGGGCATTGGCTTTGCACGCTGAAGGTCCCGGGTTCGATACCTGGCAGCATCTCCAGGTCGGGCTGGGATAAATCTAAACACCCAGAGAGCGGCTGCCGGTCCGTGTTGAACTGGACGGCCCAAGTCTCTGACAGGGCTGCCTATAAGGGGGGAGGGGGTGTGCCGGAAAGGGAGTGGGGTCTGGCCCCGGTTGGGTCGCTTTCTGCAGGGGGGCAGAGGGGATGGCACTGTGTTGGCCAGCCTCTCCTTCCACTCCCCTCAATCAGGGATTCTCAAACTGGGGTCCCGGGGCGGTAGACCACAACTCCCATAGCCCCCAGCGGCAGTGGCGGGACGGCAGGGGATGATAGGAGCTGGCTGCCCCTTTAGGAACCTGCCATCTACTGAGTCAGACCCTTGGTCTATCTAGCTCAGTATTGTCTTCACAGACTGGCAGCGGCTTCTCCCAGGTTGCAGGCAGGAGTCTCTCTCAGCCCAATCTTGGAGATGCTGCCAGGGAGGGAAACCAGGAACCTAGATGCTCTTCCCAGAGCAGCCCCATTACTCCTTAAGGGGAATATCTCGCAGGGCTCACACATGGAGTCTCCCATCCAAATGCAAACCAGGGCGGACCCTGCTTAGCTACGGGGACAAGTCATGCTTGCTGCCACAAGGCCAGCTCTCCTCTCCTTTGTCTCTGGGGGAGCTGGCTCAGCAGTTTGGCTGAAAGGAGGGCGAGACCAGCTGGTGCCAGGCTGCGCATCACCGCTGGACATGCACACATGCGCACGCACCCAGCCCCCCGGGGGGGGGGGAAGCACACAATCGAGCCTATTCTCTCCCCCCCCCACCCCCACGAATTCCGCCCCAGAGGTCAGCCTCCCTTCTCACCCTTTCCCTGCCAGCCCGGGAGAGAGGAGGAGGGTCACCGCGGTCTGCTAGCCAGACATGTTCTCCCCCACATCTCCTCCACACACACCCCTGCAGGGGCGGCCTCTGCTTGCACATCTCCAGTCTTCTGGGACGGGTTTGAATCCTGCCACTTTTTTCGCTGCCCCGGCTAACTGGGCCCAGGCACCCCTTTGGACCGGGCGAATCCTCTCTCTTGAGCAATAGGAGAGCTTTGTCTTCTCCATGTGCGATGTGGTTTTATGGGGTGCTTTGATCCTCTCTGGTGAGCTGCCTAGAGCAGGGCTTCTTAAGCTTGGGCCCCCAGACGTTGTTGGACTACAACTCCCAGAGTCCTCAGTTGCCATGGCTTTTGCTTGAGGATTCTGGGAGTTGTCGTGCGGCCACGTCTGGGGGGCCCAAGGTTAGGAAGCCCTGGCCTAGAGAGCAATGGGTTCTGGGGCGCCTAACCAATCCAGATGGTGGTGGCGGCGGCGATTACCTTCTCTTCCCGTTGTGACATGCATCGCTCTCTGGACGTGGGGCCGGAGAGTTGCTGCCAGTCAGGGCAGGCGATCTTGAGCTAGGTGGACCAAGGACCTGACTCAGTAGGGAGCCGCTCCATTTAGATCCAGTTTGACAGTCACTGTATGTCAATTTCTTGCTGTGGCATTCTTGGAGTTGTTGATCAACAGTCTTTGGTGGTGTTGTGAATGAGCCGGATGTTTTTCTGAATAGGGTGATGCCTTTCGATACTTATTCTCTGAAAAAGGCAGCATGGAAATAAACTGTGGTCTATTTTTCTTAGAGCTGTTGTTGTTTGGTGGTGGTGGTTTTTTTTTAAGGCCCTCCGCTGCCTTGAACCTTTTGTTTAGCTTTATAGATTCACAGGTCCAGGGCTCAGGATGTCTTGGCCTGCAGGAAGTCCCCGGTTCAACCCCTGGCAGCATCTCCGGCTAGGCCTGGGAGGGGCTCCTGCTTGAAACCTCGGGGGGAGCTGCTGCCAGCCAGGGTCAGCAATCCTGAGCTAAATGGATCAACAGCCGGACTCGGCAGGCAGCTTCCTGTGTTCCTGGCAAAGCCGCCATTGTGGGATCGGCTTCCTCCCCTGCCAAACCTCGGTAGAGATTTGGGGCCGGCTCCTGTGGGGTGCAGCCCCACTGACTACGGCAGGCCAAGCAAGTTGCTTTTATTTTGGAGAGACTGCAAGAGAGCAAAAGTGGGGGAGGCCTTTCATGTGACTGGTCAGTTAACAAGGATGCATTCTTCCAAGTCAGACACAAACACACACACACACACACACCCCTCAGGGACATGTCATGTGCCTGCTGGTATCTGGAGTTCATCTCTAAAAGACAAGATGCTGGGAGCCGTCTGGAGCCTGCTTTTGCCCAAAGGCGAATCTATAAGGAGAGCGGGCCTCGTGGTATAGCAAGCATGAGTTGTCCCCTTTGCTGAGCAGGTTCTGCCCTGGTTTGCATTTGGATGGGAGATTGCATGTGTGAGCACTGCGAGATTTCCCCCCCCCCCCGCAGGGGATCATGGGGCCGCTCTGGGAAGAGCATCTACAGGTTCCAAGTTCCCTCCCTGGCAGCTTCTCCAAGACAGGGCTGGGAGAGAGACGCCTGCCTGCAACCTGGGAGAAGCCGCTGCCAGTCTGTGAAGACAATCCTGAGCTCGATGGACCAAGGGTCTGACTCGGTATATGGCAACTTCCTATCGTTTTAGGTCGTATTATTTTTACCCGTCTTCGTCTCTGGACGGGATCATCGCGACCTTAGGAACATAGGACCCTTGGACCATCCAGCTCAAAGGGCTGTGCACTGACAGGCAGGCGTCTTTCCCAGCTCTCCCCGGAGATGCTGCCAGGGAGTGAACCTTGGACCCTCTGCGTGCCCTAGAGATGTGGAGTGGTTGAAGGAACTGGGTGTGTTTGGCCTGGAGAAGAGGAGACCTGGGTGCGGGGGGTTTGGAGATGAGCGCCGTCTTCAAGTATCTGAAGGCCTGCCCCATTCAGCAGGAGGAATGGACTCGTTCTCCGTTGCCAGGATTAGAACCCGTGGGTTGCAACGCCAAGGCAGCAGATTCCGGGGTGGGGCTGGCTGGGACCCCCAGGTGTGGTCTGTAGCCTGGAGAGCCTGTTGTTCATGGGCAGGACCCGAGTTCTGGCTCTGGGATGCGGCCCTAAGAGACCCTGGAGCGTCTCGAGGCGGGCGAGGCGAGGCGTTTCGTTGGCAACACACGACACACAGCCCTGGGAGACTCTGCTGCCTTCCGCTGGGTTGCTGAGCACACCCGTTTGGGGCCAAAGTTCAGTCCAGAATGGCAGAGCTAGAAGGAAGAGACTCGGTTCGGCGCTTTCCCCTGGTGACTCGAGTCGGGCGCTGTCCGTATCACGGGCTTCGGTGTGTACAAAAGTGCGGGGTGGGGAGTGTAGAATTTACACACATAATATTTATTCGGTCCTTTGACCCGCAGTTTTACAAATACAAGCATTTCAAACATGAACGGAACATTAGAACGTGTTTTGCAGAGAATATAACAATATTTTGCCACAGGGAGTGTAACATTCCCCCGAGAGTCATACAGGAGTTGGCCCCAAATATGGGGGTTGATAAACGAGGAGGGCTCCCGCCCAGGTGGGAAGGGGGTCTGGAAACCCAGCCCCTGCGAGGACCGGTTGGAGCAGCTGGGCCTGTTTAGCTTGCAGGAGAGGAGACAGAAGGGAGAGCCGAGAGCCGCCATCCCAAACCCCAAAGGGCTTCTTCCACGCTGACGAAGGAGCGGACCTGTTCTCTGTGGAGCCCCAGGGCCGGTGGGTGGAAATGACGAGCGGATTTAGGCTAGACTTTAGGAAGGGTTTCTTAGCTGCTTGACGGTGGGACAGTCTGCCTCATGATGTCGGAGGCTAGATGGGCCTCTATTGGGGAATCCCGCAGCAGATCCTTCGCTGGACAGGGGGTTGGACTAGAAGACCCTTGAAGGCCCCTTCCGACTCTTAGCTTCTACGATTCTACCTACCCACCCTTACATACTTAAGAAAGGGGTGCCGGCGGTTACAAACGCAATTCTACAACGTGGAACGGATTTTGAAGAATCGGAAACGTTTCTCCAGCAATAGAATCTCAAGGGCTTCATTTGTGTGATTTTCCCCTGCCCCCTTGGTGGGGGGGCGGGATTCACTGCCTTGTTTTAATTATATATTTGTCATATTTTAGATTATGTACTCCGCCTAGGGATGCACGTACCGTGCAGTGTATAAATATAGGCTAAATAACCAGCCACGTCCTGCCCAACCTGGTACCTAGGAAGCTGCCTTTTGCTGAGTCAGGCGCTCGGTCCCTCCGGCTCAGTGTCGTCTGCACTGGCTGGCAGCAGCTCTCCCGAGGTTTCTTCCAAGGTCTCTCCTCCCAGCCCGGCCGGGAGACGCTGCCAGGGATTAAACCTTCCCGGGGACACAAGAGTGTTTTGTTTTTAACGGGGCAGCCGGAGAGGGGAGGCAGGATATGCCTGCTGAGGATCTCTCTCTTTTCTCCCGCAGGGTATTTCCTGCAGGACTTCTTGGATATGATCTGCAACCAGAAGCTTCATCAGTGCTGGGAGCTGCTTTTCCATCACTCCGTGGTGAGCTGCCATTTCCCTTCCCCGGGTGGGATTCAGGGGGTGATTCCCCGGGTGCCCTTGAACTCTCCTGGGGGCCGGGGATGGGCTGGAAGAGGCCGGATCATTCCCCATCAAGAGAGGAGAGGAGAGCTGGTCTGGTGGCAGCCAGCGTGACTTGTCTCCTTAGCTCAGCAGGGTCTGCCCTGGTTTGCATTTGAATGGGAGACTGGAAGTGTGAGCCCTGGAAGAGATTCCCCTCTTAGGGGATGGAGTTCCTCTGGGAAGAGGATCTAGGTTCCAAGTCCCCTCCCTGGCAGCATCTCCAAGATCGGGCTGAGAGAGAGAGACTCCTGCCTGCAACCTTGGAGAAGCTGCTGCCCATCTGTGAAGACAATACTGAGCTAGATGGACCCAGGGTCTGACTCGGTATACGGCCAGCTTCCTATGTTCTGGGTTCCTAGGATGCAGCCCTTGCCAGCACAGCAGAAGCCGCTGCCAGATGGGTCAAAAGGCCATTTAAATAATACATCTAATTCCGGCAGAGACAAAAAAGCTTAATCCGCAGGGGGCAGCTAAGCCTATTAGTGAGTCTCTGCTGAGGGCAGCACTGTTGGGACAAGCTGGGGGGTGGGGTGGGGTGGGGTGGGGTGGGGGGGACAGAGGCCTTAAGCTTCCCGATGATCCCATGAGATGCGGCCACTTTCCACCAGGGGCTGCTGAGCTTCCTTGGGTCTTCCTCGCAGCGCTCCTGGACTTGCGACAACTGCAAGGCAGGCCGCTGTTCAACAGATGGCACCCCCTCCGTCCTCCGCGCATCATCATCTCCGTGCAAGGGGGAATCTGCACTTCTCGCGTTTTTTGCATCGGCTGCAGCCCCTAAAAAGCAAAAGCAAAAAAAAAAAC